>NW_017306829.1:560334-569848 GCF_000935625.1 Nanorana parkeri | reverse complement strand
GTAAAGGGATGCAAGCTGTGGTGTGTTTGGGTGTGTTGAGTGTAAAGGGATGCAAGCTGTGGTGTGTTTGGGTGTGTTGAGTGTAAAGGGATACAAGCTGTGGTGTGGTTGGGTGTGTTGAGTGTAAAGGGATACAAGCTGTGGTGTGGTTGGGTGTGTTGAGTGTAAAGGGATACAAGCTGTGGTGTGGTTGGGTGTGTTGAGGGTAAAGAGATGCAAGCTGTGGTGTGGTGTGTTGAGGGTAAAGGGATGCAAGAGCTGGTGTGTTTGGGTGTGTTGAGGGTAAAGGGATGCAAGCTGTGGTGTGTTTGGGTGTGTTGAGTGTAAAGAGATGCAAGCTGTGGTGTGTTTGGGTGTGTTGAGTGTAAAGAGATGCAAGCTGTGGTGTGTTTGGGTGTGTTGAGTGTAAAGAGATGCAAGCTGTGGTGTGTTTGGGTGTGTTGAGTGTAAAGAGATGCAAGCTGTGGTGTGTTTGGGTGTGTTGAGTGTAAAGGGATGCAAGCAGTGGTGCAGTGGGGTGTGTTGAGTGTAAAGGGATGCAAGCTGTGGTGCGGTGGGGTGTGTTGAGTTGAGTGTAAAGGGATGCAAGCTGTGGTGCGGTGGGGTGTGTTGAGTGTAAAGGGGTGCAGGCTCGTGTGCAGTGGGATGTGTTGAGTGTAAAGTGATGCAAGCAGTGGTGCAGTGGGGTGTGATGAGTGTAAAGGGATGCAAGCTGTGGTGCGGTGGGGTGTGTTGTGTGTAAAGGGATGCAAGCAGTGGTGCGGTGGGGTGTGTTGAGTGTAAAGGGATGCAAGCAGTGGTGCGGTGGGGTGTGATGAGTGTAAAGGGATGCAAGCTGTGGTGCGGTGGGGTGTGTTGAGTGTAAAGGGGTGCAGGTGGTGTGCAGTGGGATGTGCTAAGTGTAAAGGGGTCCACGTTGTGGTGCAGTGGGGATGTGCTAAGTGTAAAGGGGTCCATGTTGTGGTGCAGTGGGGATGTGTTAAGTGTAAGGGGGTGCAAGCTGTGGTGCTGTGGGGTGTGTTGAATAAAAAGGATTGCAAGCTGTGGGGATATGGGGTGTGCTAAGTGTAAAGGGGTGCAAGTTGCAGTGCTGTGGAATGTGTTGAGTTAAGTAAAGGGGTGCAAGCTGTGTTGTGATGGCGTTTACTGAGTGCAATGTGACCTGTGCCCAATAGAACACACTCTCACTTTTTTATATATTGGTTGCAGTTTATCATTTCTTTGTTTGGAGGTATGACACCATATTATTCTAGAGACTTGCCTCTTTATTCATTTACTCACCTGTTCCTGAAGAACTCTCTCCTTTTTTATGTGATACTGTGCATCATTTATTGTAACCGCATTAAATAAAGTATATAGAAACCTATAACAAGGTAAGTGTATCCAGCTCATGACTCATAGTCAGAGTATTCCTGTGTGACATCTGTCCTCATTTCCAGCCAATGTAAAGGGAACAGAGCGCTGATTGTGCTTCTAGCGAGCCTGGCAGGTTCTTAGAGGAAGGTTCTTACAGGAATTGCACATGTCAGCATACATGACTGCTTGGAGACATCACAAAAACACAAACTGAAGGAAGCAAGTAATAAAGTATTTAGAGCCTGCCTTGGATATTCTTCAGAAAATGCTTATTACTTGGGTGTCTCCGACTGCAATTATTTAAGACACTGACATGGAACAAGCATGTAGATCATGAAACGCAGAGTAAAGTCAACTCTTGATCTGCATTGTTAGGCCCCATTTACTCTTGCGTATGGTGCTGATTAGGGCAGTCTCATGAATTGCCCCGTGAGATTTATGCAAACAGCTAGGGGTGGCAAGTGCTATACAAAGCAATGACAGCTGACAGTGTCCGCAACTGTGCACGGCCCTTCAGATGTGCTGCACATACCTGCAGATGATCACCCCTGGACGCAAACTATCGCACACTGATAACCAAAGCATGTCCAATTACATGTGGATAGCTGCAACAGTGCAGGCACTGTCAGCGGTCATTGCTTTGTATAGTGCTTCCCGCCTGCAGCTATGCGCATGCGTCTCACGGAGCAATTGGGTGTCAGCCCTGCCCAAGTACCTTTTACTAAACTTCTCAACCCTGCTGCTCTCAGATCTCCATAACAAAATGACTAATTATTCTGTAGTCCAAGATAAGAACTAGGAGGGCTCTTTGAGATAGCACAGGAAGTGTGGAGAGGACACGGGACAGGGTCTGAATTTCTGATCAGCAGGTTTTTCTGTACTTATAAAAGAGATATAACAAAATGGTATATTACTTCCAATGGTGTATTAAACCGACCAAAAGGGAGCTAGTAAGAGAAGTTCATTGTTAGGGTTTGCATTCATTTTAAATAAAGAACCTGATAACTCTATGCGGGGAATTTATCAAAACTGGAGCAGACAAAATCTGGAGCAGCTGTGCATGGCAACCAATCAGCTTATCTCTTCAGTTTGTTTAGGTAAGATTTAAAAATGAGGCAGAGAAGCTGATTGGTTGCCGTGCACAGCTGCTCCAGATTTTCTCTGCTCCAGTCTTGATCCCTTTGTGCTTTTCCATGGCTGAATGAGATTGGTCTAGACAGCAGTCTGCATTAATGGCATCTCACTGTGGATTATTGCTGAATCAGGAGGCAGGGCTGTATTAAAATGATATGCAGATAGCACTTCACTTGTTTGGTTGGGGAAACTCACTGTTTGAGAAGAGCTGGATGAATGATGTTTAATAGCTTATTCCATATTCTCTTTTCTTCTGTAAAGCAGAGAGGGAGCATCCCTGGGGGCACTGAACACACGGAGCACATGACTTCAACTAAAATGTGTAGCTTTAGGCAATCCCAGCAAGAACACATGATAATGTGCGTCAGATAGATATATATATATATAAAGTTTTTTTTACTTTTTTACTCAATGAAAGATTGTCAGGGCCGCAAATATAGTGAAGTGGCCCCATGGGATTGTGTCACCCCCTGCACCCACTTAATTCAAGTAATTTATTAATTTAATTTAACAATAGGTTTAGTCACAGTAAGGTACAGCTTTCTGACATTTTCCATGGGCTGTTTCTGGTTTCCCATTTCGTCTGGGCATGACTCTCAGCAGCAGATGCATGATGGGATTTGTAGTTTTGCCACAGTTAGAGGACTGAAATCTGCCTACCCCTGTGAGAAAATGTGTCTCATGTTCAGCCCTCACAAGGGGTAGCTAACTTCTCTTATTTATTGGACCTCTTGTCACACCCTGCCTGTTTTCCCCCAGGTAGTGGCTTCATAGTCAACATGCCCAAAGTCACCTTATGTCATTGCCAGTCAACAACTGGCTTCTGGCATGTACTTGCAGCATTTTGCAGGCCAGACTCCTCTTGAGAAGGCTCCCTCATTACCCGATGCTCAAAATAAGAATTATAGCCCAATCACCCATCGGACATGTATTCCAGTATAGAAACCCGTCACTCCTTTACAGAATCCACACTAAGTAATATAGACACAATGAGGTTTATCTACTAAAGGCAAATAGGCCATTTACATTGCAAGGAAATGTGGACTTTGCAGGTGAGGTTTCCCTTAGCTCGGTGAATGTGGTGAAAATTCACTTTGCAAAGAATACCCAATTATGTGCATGGAAAATAATAAAAAAAAACAACAGTATTTTGCTCACACATGAGTGATGGAAGTCAAAAAGTGGAAACATCCCTTGCAAAGTGAACAGCCTATTTCCTTTAGTAAACCAACCCCAATGAAACAGTATGAGCAGATGGATTCTGCAAATGTAAAAAATGAATAAATCCCCAGTTACGTTACCATCATTCAGACATCTTATCAGGTACAGGCTTCACGCCCTTCATCAGGTCTACGTGTTTTAGTCAGTTACGGATATAAATGGTATACCATAATAAAGCCAAAAACCTTTATTCTCCATATACACACACATGAGTAAGAAATAGAATTGGGGACAACTGCAGGAACAGTAGTAGGGTATTGACACTGACTACCTGTGATTAGTAGTGTAAAGCTATGATAGGGTATGAACTTTCTAACCATCAGATGTTCTACTGATGGACTTGAGAGGTTTCTTATGTCCTATACCAAGGTGATACCTAATCTGATGGAAGATCTGATGAAAACGTCAGTGAGAAATGTTTGAATGGTAGGGCTTGTTCACACCAGTTCTGGACAAGATCTGGAAGTATTTCTGCATATGCTGTGAAATGCACTGGTGTGGTCCAGTGCGTTCAAGAGCGTTTGCATGCGCATTCCAGAGCAGAAAAAATAGGGCATGCAGCAGTTTTTCCACATGCTCTGGAACTGAATGATGTGGTGTGAACTAGTTCCCATAATACCATTGTAATACATGGAAATGCGTTTTTGATGCGTTCAAAACTGCTCTGCATTTGGTGTGAACTAGCCCTAAGGCTTGGTTCACACCTAGACAACACCTGTTATTTGTGTGTGGGTGGGGGGGGGTGGTTTCGGGCGGTTTTGTGAGTGTTTTACACGCATATATTATGTTCTGCGTCTTTGTGAGCAGATTCTAGCACATTCATGTGAATCGGCAAAACATGCGCGTTTTTCAAGCAATTTCTATTGAGTCTATAGGACAAAACACGCTTAAATCTGCCCCAAAGTAGCACATGTAGTATTTTGTGTGACAGGCGTATTTCTGCTTGCAACAAAACACTAACGAAACACTGACATGTGCACAGGAGTCAGAGAAATGAATGGGATTCCTGGTGTTGAGCGGTTTGGCGCACTGTTCGACAAGAGACAAACAGCTGAGGTGTGAATGGGCCCTTAGAGTTTGTATACCATAACACAACTTTATTGCTCGTCGTCAGTGCATGCCTGTGATCTTGGCTTGCTGAGAAAGATGTTAAATTTGGAGTTACAAAAACAAAACCAGTGTACAATTTACAGTGAAATAATATCTGTGTGCCTCATATAAAGGAATAGCAGGCTTGTCACCTGTCAATATTTGCTTTTCCATCACTGGAACAATAACAACCTGATCCTATGTACTGCATAAATATAGCAGCACAAGTATTTCCATTCTTTTAGTAGTTCAGATCTAATCCCCAATAGTAAATGGGAAACAACACTTAGTTAAATAAAAATAAATATTTTAAAGCACTGTATAAGTACAGTTATGCAAAGATGTTAGTGCCCTTGCTTACAGCTCTGGGTCATGGATCACAATCCCAACAGGGTTGTCTAATGAGAAAGCCAGGCACTAGCTGCACAGATCTACACAGGATCACAATCCCAACAGGGTTGTCTAATGAGAAAGCCAGGCACTAGCTGCACAGATCTACACAGGATCACAATCCCAACAGGGTTGTCTAATGAGAAAGCCAGGCACTAGCTGCACAGATCTACACAGGATCACAATCCCAACAGGGTTGTCTATTGAGAAAGCCAGGCACTAGCTGCGCTGATCTACACAGGATCACAATCCCAAAAGTGTTGTCTAATAAGAAAGCCAGGCACTAGCTGCGCAGATCTACTCAGGGTCACAATCCCAACAGGGTTGGCTAATGAGAAAGCCAAGTGGCTGTGCAGATCTACACAGGGTCACAATGCCAAAAGGGTTGTCAGAAGGAGAAAGCCAGGCACTAGCTGCACAGATCTACACAGGATCACAATCCCAACAGGGTTGTCTATTGAGAAAGCCAGGCACTAGCTGCGCTGATCTACACAGGATCACAATCCCAAAAGTGTTGTCTAATAAGAAAGCCAGGCACTAGCTGCGCAGCTCTACTCAGGCTCGCAATCCCAAAAGGGTTGTCTAATGAGAAAGCCAGGCAATAGCTGTGCAGGGTCACAATACCAACAGGATTGTCCAATGAGAAAGCCAGGCACAAGCTGTACATATCTACACAGGGTCACAATCCCAACAGGGTTGTCTAATAAGAAAGCCAGACATTAGCTGTGCACATCTACTCAGGGTCACAATCCGAACAGGGTTATTAAATGAGAAAGCCAGACATTAGCTGTGCACATCTACACAGGGTCACAATCCAAACAGGGTTATTAAATGAGAAAGCCAGACATTAGCTGCGCACATCTACACAGATTACAATCCGAACAGGGTTATTAAATGAGAAAGCCAGACATTAGCTGCGCACATCTACACAGGGTTACTATCTGCATAGAGTTTGTGCGCCCTTCTTATGTTTGTGCATGATTTTCCTGAGTTCCCCTGTTTGCTCCCACAATTCAGTAATATATTGATTGGAAAACTGGCCCTATAGCATGTATGTGTGTGTGGTAGGGAAATTAGATTGTCATTCCTTTGGGGGACAGAAACTGGTTCTATGTACTCTGTAAAGCACTGCAAAATATGTTAGGAATATAAGAATACTGGAAATAAAAAAAGGTCTATAAACGATTGGGTGTCTAATAGGCAATTGCTTAATTATAAAACATTATTTTAATTTAAAATTAAAAATAAAGGGATTAACCCAATGCTCCTAATAAAATTGGGTAACATTAGATAAAATACTAGGACTTAAGGTTGGGTTTGATTGGTTGTTATAGGTGAATGTGATTACTATAGGTTTTTTAGCTGCTCTTTGCAGCACCCTATTAAATTAAACTAACAGCATTTCTCACCTTTAAAGCCGAATGCCTAGAATGCAGAGATTGATTCCTCACGTCACCACGCAATGCTGATTCTCTTCATCAGAGAGTTAAGAAAGAAGTGCAGGGTGCCTCTGTCAACAAGAAAGTGTTTAGTTCTTTTCAAACTGACTGTGTACTGCTAGCACATGAGATTTGCCTATGTTTGCATTGTCATATCTCTTCCACCGTCTCTAGCCAATGACAGTCCAGCAGGTCCTCTCTCTCAATATACTCAAATTGGATGAAAATCATCTATTTGTCCATATTCAAACCAGCAGTACACAGAGGTGCAGTGTCCTCTCACATTTCTCTGCCGCCAGTATGCAGTCTAGCATCCCACCGAGATTGATTCCTCAGAAAGTGCCCATTTTAACCACTCAATAATTCATGATAAATACATTGCGGAAGTGACTGCAAGGATGTCTAGATAAGAGCTGAAGCATCTTTTCTTTCTATGATATTTTAGGAGTAAACAAATTAAGGTCGCAAGAAAACAAAGTTTTATCTTTTCTGGAAGGCTGGTGAAGTAAAGAGCACCTGTAATATAGCAATAAACATAATATGCAGTAGTGGAGGAAGGTAGGGGAGGTAGTCAATGTACAAGGACATATCAGTGTTGCTTGCAGAGCTAGTAGTTTCTGTAGGGACCCTTGGGAACCAAGCTCTGAATAAGATTCAAGAAGGTTTGTCTGCTTCCACTCACTGGTTTTATGAAGGCATTACCAAGGGCCATTTGTATGTATTCATTCAAGAGAAACTATAGCATTTTTGCTCAATTTTATTATAAGTATTTAAGGGATAGGAGTGTTTCAACTGAAACTTTGTATCTTTAGTTCTAATATTTGAATGACATGCTTAATATACAAATTTCATTAATACAGGGCACTTCCATGCTTCAGAATGTGCAGTGCATGCTGGGCTGTCTAATGAGAAAGCCAAGCACTAGCTTTGCGAATCTACACAGCATTGACCTTTAGGTGTCATTCACACGACTAACAGCAGGCCCATACAGATCTGTGCCGCCCCCCTGGAAGGACAGGTGCTGAGCGTGATATGTATGCAGCTGCCTGTTCTTCTCTATGGGAGTACGCCGCCGTACACTCACCCGAACTGCACGTCCATGCGGGTGTCTCTGCTCGGACGCAGACAGGATCCATTATGTCAGTGTACGATTACGGACACCCGCACCTGCACGGATGTGCAGTTCCGGTGAGCGAACGGCTGCGTACTCCCATAGAGAAGAACAGGCTGCTGCGTACAAATCACATGCAGCACCTGCCCTTCCCGGGAGCAGCCCGATACAGCCGTGCACGCAGCACGGATCGGTACAACCGGCTGTTAGTCGTGTGAATGAGGACTTAGTGATCACTTCAAGCATAACTTAACCCAAGAACAAAGTGTAATATAATGAGGCTTACCAGTTTTTCGGTGGCATGGATGTATTAGTTGTTTTTTGGGCTTCGAACATTTTCAGCAAGCACATAAAATATCTGTTGATCGTTCAGAAATGCAGTGTCCTTGTCACTTCCTGTGAGCTCAACAGAAAGAAAAAACATACTTATCCTCAATATAATGGAAATGAACATAGGCAGAAAAGTCTGAAGTCCAGCTTGGGTGACAAAAATGGATTCCTTCATAGATACAGTGGAGGAGTAAGTGTAGCCACTGGGCACTCCCCACCCCATAGCTACATGAAACAAAGGGAGAGGGAATACCCAATGCTGTAACTGATTGGGCTGGGAGGGGGATGTGTCGCTGACAGTTTTGCACAGACTTAGGTGAACCCGCTTTGCACCAAGCCTGTGCACATCCCTAGAACAGGTGTTATTAACCAGGCAAAAAGAAAAAGAAACAAGCCTGAAAAAAGAAAATGAATGCAGCCCCCACATCTAAAGACTGGCAAGCTATACCATGACCTGGATGAATGAGAACCTTTACAGACATAAAATATATTACATTTTTGTTTTGGGGTTTATATACGCTTTAAAGAGTTATTTCAGGCATCAAGTAAGTACTAACACTTTAATTTTCCAATGATCTAAAGCTGGCTATACGTGTTACAATCTAATCATACAATCTCTTTTTAAAGTACCAACATGTAATAACGTGGTATTAGCGCGTTTGAACGCTCTGCAAAACGCTCAAACACCGAAATCCCATTGTTTCCTATGGGTATGGTTCACACCTGGGCGTATTTCAGCCCGTCTGAACGCGCTACATAACGGCCTACACCCAAAGAAGTACATGTACTTCTTTGGGGCGTTTCCATTGGGATACAGCCAAGTAGCCCTCGGAAACGCGCGTTTGTTGCGCGTTTTTTTTAACCCATTGTTTCCTATGGGAATGGTTCACACCTGGGCGTATTTCAGCCCGTCTGAACGCGCTACAAAACGGCCTACGCCCAAAGAAGTACATGTACTTCTTTGGGGCGTTTCCATTGGGATACAGCCAAGTAGCCCTCGGAAACGCGCGTGTGTCGCGTGTTTTTTTTACCGCGCATATTCAATACGCCTAGGTGTGAACCCAGCCTAAGGGCCTATGAGAGTGGATGCAAATTGAATAGATTGTTTTGGTAGATTATGTTCTGTTTAAAGAACAGAGATTATACAATCATTTGTATAGTATGTGTCCAGCCACCATTCCAGAGCCATCATAGTAATGAATATGGGGACTTAATACTATAGGAAGCAGGTCTTAATAACACTCAGGCAGTCGATAGGGGTGTACAGGCAGTACTCCCATACTGGGCCCCATTGATTTACCAGGGGGGCCCAGGCAGGAGCTGCCTGTCCTATGATATGGGATCTTTAACCTGTATTTCCTAATTAAATGTCTGTGTTTAACTCAATCACCAGCAACTATGTGACCCAACATTCCACTGTAAAGTGTGATGCCCCGTTCACCTT
>NW_017306829.1:545483-559564 GCF_000935625.1 Nanorana parkeri | reverse complement strand
GTTCAGGTATGCTGTGTGTGAGGGCCCATGATTTGTAATGGCTGCCCTGACAATTCTTATACAAAGTATAATATATCACTCAACTGAAAAAATATTGTGGTCTTTTCAACCTTCCTCCATTAAACATATTTCACAAAGCCACAATGGACTGAATCCAGTGCATTAAGTGTAATTGCCAACTGCACTCACTTATAAGTGGTCACCAGGCTAAATCATTTGTTTTTGGATATATCACTCTCAGGCCATCACTTACCTGCAGAATATTATTCTTTCCTATATATACAAAGCATACCGAATGTGTATTTGTATTATTTGTGACAAAGTCCATACAACACTGAATATTCTAATGTAATGCAATCAATGAGTGTCAAATTGATTGTAGGAGAGCTTTAACCCGGCCTATTCTATCCTTGTCATACATGCCACTAAAAGTGCCCATACACCTTACAATTATCTGCAGATTTTCTGTGGTCAGATGGAAAAAGTGTAACAGATTGGCCCAGGTGGAGATTACTCCATCCACACAGTTAAGTAAAGATGGAGGAATCTGTTGCACCTTTTCCATCCGACCACAGAAAATCTGCATATAATTGTAAGTTGTATGGCCAGCTTTATAATTTGTTCCAGTTCAAGATCTGAAGGTAAACTAATCAATCATTCTACTGGCAATCCAGGGAATGAGATTGTAGCAACTGTATTCTGAGCCTGAATTTCAGGAAGCTTTCAGTAGCAGTAGAGGGTAGGATAGGTTTGACTTTAGTGTTGTGGACCTCAGCTCTGAAGTCGAATCTCAAATTAAAGATCAACTACTTTAGTGAATTCTGTTACCTTTAATTGCATGAGTGTTCCTGGTCATGCCTGTCAAAATCGTGCAATTATTAAAGTGTAAATAAAGGCAAAATGTTTTTTTTTTTTCAATTAGACAAATGATCTGGTTTCTAAGATGGGAATCCCTCTTGGGAGCTGCCCTCTTATTTCCTGCTACATCGCCAGTACAGGAGGTTAAGGGAAATCTCCCTAGAGCAGACAGACAGCAAAAAGTAATTTTCTAAGGATTTTAACCTGGTTTTGGCTATATTTACACTTTTACCTTGTACAATAATCTCATAGCATAGCACATCTTAGCTGGAAGGAATTTGCATAATAGATTTGTATGAAAATGTTGTATGCAAGGGTCATCTGAGTGTGAATGCAACTTCTCCCTACATGTCTCTGAGCTTTACAACACGTCTATCATAGACATAATGCAAGGAACATTTGGTATGTATTATCACAAGTCTCAGGAGATGGTGTTCTCATTGTGTTATATACTATGGAAATACTATTACTTTACCTTTAAAACTACATGTCCAACTAAGACTGCCCTGTCCCCAGTGTGACAATACTATTGTGTGATTGTCACTCCATTAAAGGAAGGGAAAAAGTAACCGACCTACTGGCAGGATCAACAGATAATAAAACTATGTTACAGGGCAGACAAAGAATTTAAAACTACTTAATAACTAGGTTAATGCCGCTGACAGATTACATTGTACAGTATATGTAATTTTCTATTTTGTTTCTGTTTTGTCTATATCTGCATTAGATTTTCTATGAAACATCTTGATAGTTACATGGTAGCTATGGTCAAAAATAAATATAAATATGTATTTCTATATTGAATTGTATCCTACTCCTAATACGCATATTGATCTAGAAGTTTGAAATCTTACTTATTGAAGATGTCCATAGGATGTACTTCCTCAATGCACTGACATAATGTCACTCAGCCCTGTGAATATGTACTTCTTTGTAACTTCAGTAGGTCCCATCACACTACTGTCCGGATATAACCTAAAATATTGGGCGGGTGCTGAAGTGACTGCAGATGCCTCTGTGAATCAGTAGATACTTAGGAGAAAGTCATGCGCAGTCCAACAAGGTTTTTCTGTCAATGCCTTTTATTGACAACAGATGTATCACATTATATTGCTATACAATGTGACACATCTGTTGTCAATAAAAAGCATTAACAGAAAAACCTTGTTGGAGTTCGAGTGACTTTCTCCTAAGGCTGGGCACACATCTTACAACCATCACAAGACTTTTGTCTTGCGATGGTTGTAAGGTAATTAAAAAATGTACGATCTGCCTATCTTGGACAGGCAGATCATACTTGCGATGATCGCAAGCCACGCCCCCCTGAGGGGCTGGCTTTCGATGACCGCAATGCCGAACGGGCAGTTCGCAAGATAAAAGCCGGCCCGTCCGGCTTTTATCTTACGAACATGCTACACACCCGCCGAACATCGTACGACGCTCGGTGGGTTTTCGAACATGTTCCTAAGATAAAAGTCGTGCGACCTCACAGTAGTAGAGCTAGAAAGGATTGTCACCAGCACACCAAAAGTTTTTCCAATACAAGCGCTTTCGGGGTCTCAGCAGTACCCCTTCGTCAGGCTCAGAACGAAGGGGTACTGCTTCCCGCCGGTTCCGCCCCCCTGCGACGCGGCCGCTCGCAAGGGACGGAACCCGGAAGTCGCCAGCGACCGGAGGACACAGCGGGGATGGCGGACAAGGTAAGTCCTACGCTGTATTCCCGAGTGTGGCTTTGTTAACCCCGAGCCACACTCGGGAATACCAATGGATACGCGCGGGAAAAATGCCCCAAAGAAGCTACCGTACTTGTTTGGGCGTAGGGCATTTTTCAGTGCGTTTCCACGGGCTGGAATACGCTCAAATACCAGCACTAAGTATCTATGTACTTCTTTGTGTCACAGATCTCACAGAGCCTGCCTTCTGAACTACAACTCAATGTCTGAACAATGTGACATTATCATTGCTTGCTGGAAGCAATGCATGATGAGATATGTAGTCTTGAGAAATCGAGATTGCACACACCAAGCAGCAGGGAAAGAGATGCAAATCACACTGGGAATCCAGGAAGTTGATGAAAGTGATGGACATACAGAAGTCAGCACTCACTACATAAAATAAATTTTTTCAAGTAAGCTTTGATTGCATTATCAAAAATAACTCTAGTATGTATTCCTATTACAATGCTGATGTTATAACAGGATAGTATATGCTGGGACTTTAGAAGTCCTGTAAATGATCAAGGTGCAGAATTCATGTTTTGAGCCTAAATGAGCTCTCATCTCTACTTTCAAACACGTATTGTTGTTGAGTGGGTAAAATGCGCAAGGCAGATCATGCAGTATCTGGGAAATATCTTTCCCTATCTGCCTCTCCTTCTTAGCTCATAATAATTTGGAGAGTTAGCACAAACGCACAAAAGATACTGGAAGGAAGTGACTTTCCTAAATTGAGAACATGTCCTAATGTCAGATGGAGAAGGTCATGTTGGGCAAACTCTACCAGACTCAGGCAAGTACGGTCCCAAAACTGTAGATCACATTGATCCCTGGCCTTGTGCCTATTTTATCTTTGTATCTTGTTATAGCCTCACTTAAAAATAATAGCCACATTAAAATATCATATAAATAATATAACCTTTAAATGTGAGAGTCATAGCACTTGCATTGTTTTAAAACCAAAATAAAATATCTGGAAATGTCTTTTGAAGTGAACCCGCGCTTGCAGATAACAACGTGACAGGTTCCCTTCATGGCAGCCCCCGCAGCAGCAAATACTCGCACCTTACAATTGTTCCCCCTGCCACTCTGTTTGGTCATTGGGAGCACAGAAAAATATCCAATATTTCTGGGTATAGTAACATGTGACTCCTCTACCTTCCTCTAAGGTGGCTGGTGCTTAGTGCTTGGCTGTTCAAGCACCTAACGCTATCACAACTTAAACAGAGCTTCCTAAGTGCTGGCAGGTAAAAAGAATGCCAGGGAGCGAAAGGACGGTGAGTATAAGCAGCTGGAGAGGCCACCATTAAACTGAACCTGTTGTCTAGCCCTGCATGAGCAAAGCACAGGTTTACTTTAAACCATGGCCATATGGTATATAGAGTACAGTATATTACACATTACTTCCCTTGAAAAACACATACATTACACATAGCATTTGCATCCAGACACATTTTCATATTGCGTCTAGTGTAGTTCCCATGAATTGCTTTGTGATTATACATTATATGTGGGATAAATGCAGTCACATGGTTATTTAGGACATCGTGCACCAGCAGGGTAAAAAAAACCATATTTCAATAAAATGCTATTACTCATCGTTTATTCACAGTAATATTGTAAACAGAAAGTAAATGCATTAATATATCGTCACAACCTTTTTACATATACTTTGCAAAAAAGCAAATCCGGTTCAAGGACAGTACATGAGTCAGAAGTATTGCAATAGTGGTGAGTTCCTAATTAAAGGATCTGCAAATTGGAAATATTACACTGGCAGACTTATTTAGTAAAGCAGTGAAAAATTAGCATGCAAATGGCAGTAACTCATGAGAAATCATCGACTGATTAAGCCTAAACCCTACTGGATGTTATGGATTACTATTACATTTTACACTGTCTAAATGATTTAGGTATCTTTTATTCAAACTAGGGGTCCCTGGTTCAAATCCCAGCCAGGACACTATCTGCGTGAAGTTTACATGTTCTTCCTGTGCTTGTGTGGGTACTCTGCTTTCCTCCCACACTTCAAAGACATGCTGGAAGGTTTATTGGCTCCTATTCTAAATTGGCCCTGTATGGCGAGATAGGGACCTTAGATTGTAAGCTCCTTGAGGGCAGGGACTGATGTGAATGTGCTGTATGTAAAGCGCTATGTAAATTGTGGGCACAATATACAATACCTGTAATAAATAAATGCAACTAACAGGTCTATTCACTATACTACTGTTGTCCTAGATTGTTCCCTTCTCATGCCTTCTCCAAACTCTTCACCCTTTAGTGAATAGACCCCTCAGGGGATAAAAAAAATCTCCTGCATAGCTTAGCTCTAAATATAATGTATAATTGCCAAAGCAATTTGGTGTACTGCCCGGTTGGGGTCGTCTTGGATACACGCATGTCAGCCTGCTAAATTGATTCTCTCCATCTCCTGAAGAAGCGCCTCTGAGCGCGAAACGTCGAGACAAATATTCGCTCCCCCATTCTCAACCATCCTTATTCATTTATCTATTATTCTAATCATGCTATTAATTAACCATTCTATCATGTATTCTTGAATGGGATGTTCATAGGTGGAGTGAGCAAAGCCTATGTCCCTCCACTTTTAAATGAACCCAAATTAATTTTTCAATCATGTATTCAATTAATTTTTCGATCATGCTATCATGTCTTTCTTGAAATGGGCGGTATAAATGGAGTGAGCGTATAAGGAGACATGTGATCAGCCGGTGGTTTTTATTACTTGTACTGTATGTGTTCAGCTCTCGGCGCCCAGCGTTTGCGACATGCAATGAAAATTATTAGTGCCCCCCCAGATCTGACTGTGGTATCTTATGTGCCCCCCTATATATTGTTCCTAGAGTCGCCACTGGTTCCCCGTAGTAACCAATCAGCTTCTATCTTCATTTTGGCTTTGAAAATGAAATATAGAAGCTGATTGAATACTATAGGGCACATTTTGTCAGCTCCAGTTCTGATAAATTCCCCTCAATGGTTGGTCTAAGTCAGGGGTCAGCAACCTGCGGCTCCGGAGCCGCATGTGGCTCTTTCATCCCTCTGCTGCGGCTCCCTGTCCAGGAGTGGAACTACCGAAGGGGCCTCGCTGAGAAAGCGTTGGAATGCTTGACCTATTGGCGGTCACACATTCCACCGCCAAAAAACTGGGCGGGATTACGTTGAAATGTGTGACCACGTCACCGGTCACACATTGTAACGCAGTCACAAACTTTGATAGAACACCGCCATCAGGGTGGTATGGCCGGTACCCATGTGAGGGGTCTGGGCAGCCTGGGGAGCCTCTTACATGAGTATCAGCTGTACCAGGGGCCGCATGGCAGAGGTGACAGGGGTGGGGTGGAGGAGGCCGAGGCCCCAGCAGCAGCAGGTAAGAGGAGTTGGGAGGAGGTACAGGGAAAGGGACCCCGGCGACCAGGCCCTGCAGAGCCCACCATAGAGAGTCTCAGATGGGCTGTGCAGGATCTATGGTGTGCTCTGCCAGGTCCCTCTCAGGTGAACTCTGCGGTGTCTCAGGTAAGTCCAGAGTCCAGTGCGTTACTAAGCCCACATATACCTATATACATGCTATACATAGCATAAAGGTAAAAACGATATGTGCAGTGTTATCTTCATTTTAGATGACAAAAGGGTTTTGTGGCTCCCAGTGTTTTCTTTTCTGTGAGAAACGGGTCCAAATGGCTCTTTGAGTGTTTAAGGTTGCTGACCGCTGGTCTAAGTAATCCCTTTGCTTTCCCTAGTAAGTGCCCCTTGTGGGAGAGCACTCACTGAGCGGCCAGAAGAGAGCCTTAGCAGAGGCAGTGAAAAGTGATATGTGACAGAAAATACAGTGAGGGGAATCTATCAAAATTGGAGCAGACAAAATCTGGAGCAGCTGTGCATGGCAACCAATCAGCTTTTATATTTCATTTTAAAAACTTAACTGAACAAACTGAAGATAGAAGCTGATTGGTTGGCATGCACAGCTGCTCCAGATTTTGTCTGCTCCAGTTTTTATAAATACCCCCTAGTATATATTATCATACATTATCATATAATCACTCCTGTGGTGAACTATAATCTCATGTTTAGTTTTCTAATATGTATGGAGATTGTAGTCCATCACGAACTGTGACTACTTTACAACACACACAGGGGCCGTGGGGAACAAAAGTAGCCCCCCTCCAGAAGGAAGGACAGTGTCAGCACCAATTCAGAGATGATTTGAGGATCTGCAGCCGAGTGATACACAAATAACATACATTTTTGTTAATAGTTAAGGTACTTGAATGTATTTTTAAGATTTAACTCCTGAGTTTAGTGTCACTTTAATGACTCATATGAATAATTTTGCTGTACAAACTCTGTGGAATATACACAAGAAAAACTAATTAAAGTTTCAGCTGTTCTCACATCAATGACTAACCATCATATGGGTGTGAAAGAAAGCTTTGATCGATATGTTATGCTTTGCATGTATTTGCATTATTCAAATCTCTGATCAGTGTGCTGTTTCTTTGTGATGAATTTGTAAATGAGCTGGTGTCATAGAAGCTACAGATAATAAAAATTCTATGAAGTCCAATGAAGAGATGAAAAGATATGGAGCTGGCTGGTCCTTTTATGGTTTTGAATAAAGTGTACAGTGTGTAGGTGTCATGAGGTAGATATTCATGAATTATTGTTGTACCATTCTCTAGTTCTGTCATTTTAGCATTACATGACACATGTAAGAATTAATACTGTAACACTGATATAAAAAAGAAAATGCAAGCCATTTACGTATCTTTAATATGTGTCTTTATGGGACAGCTTTCCGCGTTTGTCATGCTGGTAAAAGCAGGTGGGGCTTTGCAAGACTCTACATTTTAAAGGGAGGCTGCCACAAAGAACAATACCCACTTGAGAAGCCTCAGATGGAAGTTGCCTCTCACCATTTTCCAGAAGAATGCTCATTCTAGGGCTTAAAAGACCCCGTTATGAATAAATTGCAGGTAGAAGCACATACAAATGAAGTACTTTAAATGCTTGCTTAAAACATTTTTGTTTTTCATATATTATTCTTATTCACTTGTAATGTGCCCTCGAAATTGCTAGCAAATTTGAATTTTCCAGGGAAGTCATTTCCCTGACACAACCCAGTCCTCTTCTGGGCATGTCGAAACTGTGGGGTCTATTCACGAAGCAGCTGAAGGATCTAGCCGTAGCTTCGCCGATCCTTCGGCTAGCTTCGGCCCCCGGGACCCCTTCAGTTTAGTATATTCACTATAGCCTGTACAGCTCCCGAACTTGGCCGAGCGGCACAGTCGAGCCGAAGGCATATGCCTCGGCTCTGCTGAGCTGCGCTGAAAGCCGAAGATGGCAGAGCGGCTGGCCATTGGCCGGCCGACAGTCTGATTCTGACAGCTGGACGGAGCCAGGCGTGATCTTACGGCTGGCTCCAGCCACTTGCAGAGAGATCAGCGTCCCTGGTTACCAGCTAACCAGGGACACTGATCTCTAAACAGCTAACTCTCCCGGGCGCTCTGGGAGTCTCCCGCTCCCGGCCGCCAAGGAGAGAAACACTGCTTTTTCTTTTTTTTTCTTTATTCTGACACGGAGCCGTGTCAGAATAGAAAAAAATTTTTGGCCATAGGAATGCATTGCTAGATTCCTATTGGCTATTTCAATTTGCAAAAGCCAATAGCAAACTAGCATTGCACCAGCCCTCTGCTGCAGTTCTCCATCAGGTCCCCACTACTGATTGAGTTTTACTAAATGGGCAGCGCCCATTTATAAATATAAAGAAACAAACAGCGCTAATTTATACTAGTGAAAATATTTAAATCAAACAGTGAATGTGTATATACGTCAATTCTGACATATATGAAAAGTAGAAAAATTAAATCCATTTTTTGCATTTCAGTGTTGCTGATCTCCTCCAGCCTCTTTTAGACACTTCCTGTCTATATGTAATCACTCCAGCTTCACCTGTACATTGCTGTGGACTGGCTTCCTGATTGTGGCAACCGTAGCAACACTGAAATGCAAAAAAAAGGTATCGGGTGCTTTATCTCTGGAGAACCGACGGTAGCAAAGGTGCCGGCAACTAACACCGGACCAATCTACTTCGGTGGAATACCACGTGTGGGACTGTCTGTTACAGTCGGATACCAGGGGTGAGTGCCTACTCTTAGGGGATACGTATTGATTTCAATACACTCCCCAGAATAAAGTGTATATCACCCAACACTGGAAATAAGTCGTTATATACATCTCTTCACTTGAAAACGGATTGAATTAACACAGAGACTTGTTTATTTGTTTAAAAAAGACTTTGTTTATTGGATTTTTCACGATTATTCACAGAATTTATACATTTTTAGTTATATACTTGATCACAAAGTCACAATTTATTTACATATTTGATCACAAAGTCACATCACGTATAGTTTTATATGAAACACTTTAAATAATATTCAAACATTTATTGTTCACCTGATTACACAGGGTTAACCCCACTACTGATTGACAGCAGCAGAGGGCGGGTACAATAGCTAGTTTGCTATTGGCTATTGCAAATTGAAATAGCCAATAGGAATCTATCAATGCATTCCTATGGGCAAAAATTATTATTTTTTTATTCTGACACGGCTCCGTGTCAGAATAAAGAAAAAAAAAAGAAAAAGCAGTGTTTCTCTCCTGGGCAGCCGGGAGCGGGAGACTCTCGGAGAGCCCGGAAGAGTTTTCTTTTTTTTTGACGGCAGCAGAACCGCCGGCCAATAGAAAACTGTTGGGCGGAGCTAGCTGTCATTGCTAGCTCCGCACAATCGTTTTCTTTTTATTTGTTTCTGCTTTTTCTGTTCTGCTCGGTACCACAGAGGGACCGAGGAGAACAGCCGAGCCGAATGCCGCTCTGCGGCATTCGGCTATTTACTCACTGCTGTTCAGCATTTATATAGACCGAACAGCAGCGAGTAGCCTGCCGGAGGTTCGGCTTAGCCGATCCAGATGTTGGATCGGCTGACTCGAACTCCTTCTGCCCTTCGGGTCGGCCGAACATGCTGAGCATGTTCGACCGACCCGAAGCCACCCGATGTACGGCTGATTTCAGCCGATATACAGCTGAAATCAGCCGTACCAGCCTGAAGTGAATAGCCGAACAGCGTTCGGCTCACTGCGCTTTAGGTTGGTCATTCACTCGGCTGCCTAAGGCAGCTTAGTGAATAGACCCCTGTGTCTGTGCTGTCCTAGCTCATCCGGCCCTCTAGTCACCTTGAATGTAGGGAAATACGGTACTATAAAGTGTCACTTGAGTGACAGCTCTGTGTCTGTTAGACATATGCATCAGCAAAAAATTATCTAGCTTTTCGGATTCTGGTCTGAAATTGAATTCATTTTGGGATTCGGACGAAATTCGTTAGCGGTAGTCCGGTTGCAATTTCGTTTAATTTTTTTCTCCACAGTCTGGACGAAATTTCGTTTATTGGACGAAATTTCGTTGCAGCAAAATGACATTAGCAAAATAAAAAAATAAAAAAAATTTTGTCTGCAGAAGATGACAAAAAAAACAAAACGTGAGGTTCCCCCCAAGTTAAAACAAAAAAAGTGTGAGGTTCCCCCCAAGTTAAAACAAAAAAAAGCGTGAGATTCCCACCCAAGTAAAAACATAAAAAAGTGCGTGGGGTTCCCCCCAAAATCCATAATCCTACCTTTAGGCCTGGTAGGAATTTTAATGGGGGGGGGATGTGGGGTCCCCCTTAACCTTCCTACCCTACCCTTGATCCGAGCACTGGTCCGGTAGGGCAGGAAAGGGGGGGGGAACGATCGAGCGCCCCTCCCTGCGCCTTGCTAGGCCATGTGCCCTTGGCATTGACCCGGTGATTGTGGGGTCTGCGGGCAAAGGGGCTTCTTTGCTTAAGTGTACCCCTTTAATCAAGGGGGCACCCAGATGCCGCCCCCCCCTTGTGAATGAGTAAGAGGTACTTGTACCCCTACCCATTCATTAAAGGGTTAAATCAAATAGTTAGTAAAAAGTCCAGACTTTTGATAAAATCCTTTAATTGAAAAAAAAACCCAAAAGACTCAATTTTTTACTATTCCTTTAATTAAAAAATAAATAAAAATGGCTCCATCGATGTAATCCAGCGTCAATCACAGTGCACCATGCCCGACGACCCGCCACAATAAAAAAAAAGTCCCGCCGCACGACGACCGCCCAAACCCGACGAAAACTCGCCCCAAAATGACATTCAGCCCGAAAATAAACAGATGGGCGGAGCGAGCCGTGACGGCACGGCTCGCTCCGCCCATTTGACATTCTCAGCTGTCAAATGCTACATAGCATTCGGGAACTCCTGAATGCTATTCGTGAGTTTCCAAATGCCATTCGGGTCTGTGAGCCGAGGTGTCATAGGAAAATCATTATGACACCGTGGCTCACAGACCCAAATAGCATTCAGGAGCTCCCGAATGCTATGTAGTATTTGACAGCTGAGAATGTCATATGAGCGGAGCGAGCCGTCCCATCATGCGGCGGGACTTTTTGGATTTCAGCGGGTTGGCGGGGGTCGTGCATCGTGATTGAAGCTGGATTACATCAATGGAGTCCTTTAGTGAATGGGTAGGGGTACAAGTACCCCTTACTCATTTACAAGTGGGGGGGCGGCATCTGGGTGCCCCCTTAATTTACCCCGATGCAAATAAGCCCCCTTGCCCGCAGACCCCCACAACTACCGGGTCAGGGTTGTGGGGAAGAGGCCCTTGCCCCCATCGGCATGGGGACAACCTCCCAATGCCGAGGGCCTGGTAAGGCGCAGGGAGGGGGAGGCGCTCGATCGTCCCCCCCTTTCCTGCCCTTTCGGGCCAGTGCTCGGATCAAGGATCTGGTAGCAATGTTAGGGGGGAGCCCATGTTTTTTTAATGGTCTTGGGACTGGGTCTCTTTAAAGTGCCATGCCTAAGGACAGTATTATGGAATATGCTTACAGTAGATGAACATTCACAGTGGTGTACCACAGGGATCTGTGTTAGGCCCAGTCTTTTCAGTCATTCTAGTAAGGGCCTGGCAGATTAAAAATAATATGGCAAAAAAGGATGTAAAATTAGGATAGTGGGATATTAACCAACTGTAACTAATAGTGTGATGGTCTCTTAGAGCAAACAAAATGGAAGGGCCCTCTTCTCTCTCCATCCCGAAGGTAATCGCAGTATACTGCGAAAGCACAAATAAGAAAAGAAAATGGCCAGGCAGTAACCAAAGAAGACGGTTTTATTCAATAAAAAGACATATACCATGGTATCCCCACTAAAAACAAGACCTCTCAGTGCAACCCATACAGGGATAAACTCTGCCATCCAAGCTCATAATCTCTCTAAAGACACATCCCATGGATATAGTTGTGTGGCATGTGGGCCCTGTCAAAACTTAAGGACACTAGACTCTGTGGTCTACCACATTCCACACACAACCAACATATAGTATATAATTACTGAGCATACATATGTATGAACATAAAAACCTGGAGATAAACCGCCCAACACCAGAGTGCTCTCCCTGAAATATATCCACCAGTTGTCAAAGCATTTGACAAATACCGTGTTTCCCCGAAAGTAAGACCTAGCGCTATCTTCAGGGATTGCTGTAATATAAGACCTACCCCGAAAATAAGACCTAGTTCGGTGGTAGGTCTTATCCCTGAAGATAGCGCTAGGTCTTACTTTCGGGGTAGCTACACATATAACTGATTTTTAAATGTAAAGCCCGTCCGCAGCTCCCGCCCCGCCCACACGCCAGCCGTCCGCAGCTCCCGCCCACACGCCAGCCGGCCATGGCTCCCGCCCACACGCCCGATGGAAGCGGCATATCCTCCGCCAACTTCGGCACCGGGACCGGCAACAGCACGCCGCCTTCCAGGACCTTGTCCAGTCCTGTGAGTATTCCTCCCCAGCCCGGTAAGACATCCCCGAAAATAAGACCTAGTGTCTTTTTTCGTGCAAAACAAATATTTTCGGGGAAACACGGTATTAAAATGCACACTTGTTTTGAGCAGTTCATCTCCATGGTCGTATGGTTATACATATGTATGTTCATTAATTAAATCCTATATGCTGGTTATTGTGTGGAATGTGGTAGACCGCAGGGCCCACATGTGGTTGACAGGGCCCACATTCCACACAACTATACCCATGGATGTGTGTTTGGAGAGATTATGAGCTTGGATGGCCAAATGTATATGGGGATACCATGGAGTATATGTTTTCTCTTTTTCTGCGTTCCCTACATATAAACATTTTTTGTCCTTATGATTTATTTGAACTGTTGTAGTCTAGAAACAGTATTCCTATTTTGGTCTATAAGTCATAAACATTGCTGAAATGTTTTTGAAGCTTTTTTGTTCATGCTTCTCTTTTTCAGATGTTTTCAGGCTGATCACGTGATGCACTGTGTCCTCTTGTTCTTTGCCTCTTCACTGGCTCTAGGCTTCCTCAGTAATGAAGAGAGCATGATGTTTGTCCTGGCACTCTGCATCATTACACTCTGAGTGCAAGGTGTTGTGGTGACTTCCGCTCTGTGTTTGGGCCCGTGACTCCCTGCACTCACAGAATGTACTGTGGACATCTAGCGGCCAAAAGGAATTACTGCAGGGCACAGTGCCGCACAGGAGGTGAGTATTACAATGAGACCATTTGGACCAATTTAAATAATAATTACCCAGAACTGGGCTTTCTACATGCAGTCTGAGGTGGTCATTCTGGTCCAGTTTTAACTACATAATGGGTGGAAAAAGCATATAGTTAGAAATGTGTGATGATCCTAGACTCCCATCCTGCATGCTTGTTCCGGATCAGTGGCTCAAGAGTTAGTAAAATCAGTATCAGGATGACAGTCTTGGAACCTGCACCTTTAAAAACAAGTCAGTAATGTCTTTCCCTATAATTTTGTCTTCACCAGTTCCTTCATATTCCAGCAGACCTTGACTACTGGAGCTCAACCGTGCATTAGTCTTGCTAGTCAGTGTGTTAGAAAGTAAAAATGTATGCCCTACATCAGGGGTAGACAAACTCTCTCCCACCAGATGCTGCAGAAATACAAATCTCAGGCATTGCAAGACTGACAGCCACAGGCATGACTCACAGATATATGAAGGGATTTGTTGTTTTACCACGGCTGGAGTGCCAGAATTTGCCTAGCCCCTGCCCTACACTAATGCACTACCTTAATACCTAACTGGGGAAGAGCAAAACTACATTTTGGTCAGAATCAGGGGATTCTGGAGAAATTTCACACTTTTGGTGGAATGCAAATAAGAAAGCATATATTAAAGGTGATTTAAGGTCGTTTTAAAGGTACCACGGGCTTTAAATTTCACCTGAGGGTTACAAAAGCTCCTTTTAACTATCTTTCGCAGAAAGGCCCCGCATTAGCCAAATTTTTTATGTTTTGTTTCCACAAAAAGAAATAAAAAATGAAAAGCAGCGGTACACAAATAACAGTCAAATACACAAAACACGTTAAATAACACACACACATTAT
>NW_017306829.1:544386-545154 GCF_000935625.1 Nanorana parkeri | reverse complement strand
ATCACACTAAATTAAAAACTACCCTAAATTAAAAAGAGAAGATATTTTTCAAGCAAATTTCACCTAAGCACCTGGCATGTGGAAATTTACAGTTTTTTTTTACTTTGGTGAAATTTCGCCGACATAACTACACTCAACCCTTTCCTACCTGAACACTGAACCATCCCCTAAAACATACTCTTAAAACTCAACATTTAACCCCCCCAACCCTAACACTTAAGCTAATGATTGGCCTTTAACATGTTACCCTCCAAACTCTTATCCAAACCTTCAAAGTGGACCTGAACTCAACAGAGATGCTAGTCTCAGAAGATTTGGTCACAACTGTGCTGCTCACTGCTGTCCTTGCTTGAGAGAAAGCTGTACATGAAGGCCTGCAGTGCAAGGATCTCGTTCTCTCTGTTTCATTCATTTTGTGGATTTGTGCTTTCTCCATCTTTCCTGCTGATCTCTTGTTATTCCTCCTTCATTCACCACCAGGCCTGGATTTCCCACAAGGCCACCGAGGCCCGGCCTCGGGACGGCAGGGCGCAGAGGGGCGGCAGCGGTGTGGAGTCCCCCGACGCCCGGAACATACAGTTCAGGGCGCCGGGCGGGTACGTTGCCTTCTGGGGAATCCGCTCGTACATTTACAGGTGATCGTGGCGATGTCGCCGCAATCACTTGTAAAATCTGTGCAGCCTGTTCGTCCTCCCCCTCTCACTTACCTCTCTCCTCTGGTTCCCGCCGCCGAGTCTCTCCTCACTTGCCGTCGATGTGGGGAAAGTA
>NW_017306829.1:503327-544287 GCF_000935625.1 Nanorana parkeri | reverse complement strand
ATAAAAAGGTGATTAAAAAGTAAAAAATTATTAAAAAATAAGAAAATAACTATAAAAAAATAAATAAACAATAATAAGATTTAAACAAAGTAAAAAAGTAAACGATAAGCTAAAAATGTAAAAAAATTTAAAAAATTAAATAAAAAAAGTGATAAAAAAGAAAGAAACAATAAAAATAAATAAAACTAACCCTGCCGCCCTTGCCATCCGGTTGCCATTCTCCGTTGATGGGGGGGGGATGCGGGGAGGGGGGCGCATAGCAGAACCTGGCCTTGGGGCGGCAGGGAGAGTAAATCCGGCCCTGTTCACCACACCACCAGTCATCGGGGGGCAACTCTGACATTAGGTAGCCAAGCTTTCTCCTCTACCAAGTTGACCACCTCCAAGCTCTGGCACAGGATAGCAGGTCAATAAAAAGGAGTAAAGATCAGCTGCAGGGAGACCACAGACAATGCTGGTATCTAGTCCTTTGCTTTCTGCCTTTACACAGTTTCCGCAGCTCAGTTCCTCTTCTTGTGAGCCTATAACCAACCAAACCCTTAAACTTAGTCTAAACACCAATTCCTATTATGCTGCATATTTATCTAGCAGTCTCTACAGCAATAGCGGGCAATCCTGTGCCATATGAATGCAGCAGGGATGAGGTTTGGACTCTCCACTACCATGGGTTCCAGAGAAGTCCAGGAGGTTCAAGATTAACAGTCCCAGTGAGTTTAACTATATTGGACCATGCATGGCCTTTGAACTATGGGCAGCAGGCTTAGAAGCGCCAATAAGGGGGCTTTTGGATAAGTTAACCCCTTCACTATAAAAGAGGGGCACGGAACAGCCATAGTGACAGTGTATTAAAGTTGCTGTGGGAAAAGGATAGGGAAAGATGACAAACTGCATAGGGAGAGATTTTGTTGATTGGTTTCTTGATCTTTGTTTTATGTTATTCGGGCTTTTTTAGGTTTCTGGGGTTGAAAGCATAGCAATTGTTATTGACTAACAGTACTTGGAACTGCTTTTTTGATTGCCTCAAGCCGCTGCATCATTGAAAGATAAACAAAAGTGCAAGAACAGTGTCCATCTAACCCACCTCAAATTACATCAGACACTTTTACCGGACCCCTTAGCCCTAAAGTAAATGTAAAAGTTAGGCATACATCGGTTAGGCCCTATTGTCTCTGTTTACAACTGCTGCTGGCCAGGTTTGCAATGTTTTATCCTCTGCAGTATCTCAATTCTTGTAGTAAACACCTTGTATGTCCTCTTTGTTTATAATAGATTTGGGGCAAATCTTCCTTATTATAATGTACTGCTGTTAGCTAATTTTACAATGCTGTATACTCTGTTGTCTCTTAATTCTTAACAGGAGTTTGACAGAAATTGGCCAGCACAGTTTTCCATTAGCGAGAACAGGGGCAGCTTCCACAAACTACTGGCCAACTTCTTGAAATTCATACTGTTCTGTAACATCACATGCAGCTTTAAGGCATCCCCCAAGCATGTTATTTAAAAGATTTGTATATTTTCAAAGTTTTCCTCAAAGCTGCTTAAAAAGACCCTGTCGTTGCTGGACCATATTTTTTCAAAAATCTTTTTGCATTGGTTGTGCGGTTACATCTATTGTATGCAAATATGCCACAATGCATAGTCATGGTTATAATTCATATTACTGTGAAGTGAGAATTTACATTGTTACATTTTCCTTAAGCCATTGTTCACTGGCACTAGTATAGTGCCATCTTGTGGTCTTTTTCTATATTTCCTCCCCTTGTGTTTGGTGTTCTTCCTTTCTTCTTGCATTGTATTTTATGTAGCATGGCTGCTTGCCTCATGACCACATGTTAAAATGCTTGCATGGGGGAAAACATTACCATTTTTGACCTGCAAATACCGTCTTTTCAATCATCTGCTACATCCTGTTGTCTACTGTTCCCTGCTGCAATCAATCAAGATCTTCGTGGATGAAAAAGGTATTTGGTGAGTTCAGCTATCTGATAAGGATTGTCCACGATGATTGTATCTGCTTATACAGGCCAGACATAGAGGTCTCAGCAAGGGCTAAATCACTAATGCAACAATTGGGGTCAGAATATTGGTACATGTACCCCATGGCAGTGCCCAACTACCCAGGCCCGGCAGAGCACAGAGGGGCGGCAGCGGTGTCCTTGTGGGGAAGTTGCGGGCGCCAGGTGGTAAGTTGCCCTCTCTACATTTAGTCCTGCTCCAAGATGGAGACTCTCATAGTTTAGAGTTAGGACCGCACTATAAGAGGTGCCTTGGCGCGGCAGTGCGGCTTACACATCCTTTGCAGAAGACGTGTATCCAAACCTCTGTCATTGTCCTTAGTGGTGAGACAAGTTGTTTTACATGCTAGTTTGTGAGTGTGCCATGATGCCTTTCTACTGTTGTATTGTGGAACCTGGCCTTGGGGCGGCAGGGAGAGTACATCAGGCGCCCTGCAACTACCCATGTCTTTTTTACAGAAGTTTGCCTATAAGCTAAAAGAATAATATTTAAAATAATAATAATAGCCAAAATCTACTAAGAAGATGTTCCCCTCATAGACTTTGATGGGATTCACCACTAAGTTTGGGTTTGCCAAATTTGAAACAGGACTTGCTGAACCCTCGGGAAATCAAACTCGGCAGATTTCCTTATCTCTAGAATCCAGTGCCGAATTTCCGATATTAGAAAAACCTGATCAGCAAATATTCACGCTAGAGCACTATGTGAAAGTGCATAAAATGATATATCTTTGTTTTAATATCTTTGTTCCTCATACATGAAGGCACTGTAACCGTTCACACCACATGAAAGCCGCTCAGCATTTATTGGTACTCTTTACTAAACTGTAAACTAAGCCTGAAGATGTTTTAAGGTAATTTCATGTGATTTCTTACATTTTATTTTTATTCATAGGCAGAAAAAGCAGTTGGTTTCCAATAATGCTGCATGCAGGAATTTTGGGAGTGGATCGCTCATCTATTACATTTCTGATTCCTATTTAAACCTATGGGTTGATGCAGCAGTTAATGAGGCTCAACAGGAAGTAGACATGCAATGACATGTGGGACATCAACTTAAACAGGGAACATGTCTTCCCTTTACCGTAACAGTACATTATGAAAAGCAAACAATATCTGTATGCAAATAATATAAGGAACAGGCTTTACATTTGAATAACAAGCCACAATGGTGATCCAAGATGTGGGCATACTGCAATATATGAGCAGTAGTGGAAAAGCACACACTTATAAGCCCCAGCATAGAGATACAAACCAACTGATCCCACCCAATTACTATTGCTTGCATACCAAACAGGAGGCATAAAATGTTTGGTTACCCTCTCTGAGCCATTTCAACTTAAATGCTAGACATCTGTTTTTTGGAGGTATGCATCTACGTGTCAAGTTTTCAATTATTATACATGAAAGAAACTTGAATTATACTTACCAAACCTTTAGTCATTTACAGAGAAAACATAACTCACTTATTAATGCAGAAAAACTTACTTTGAAAATAGAATTATCTGCAAATAAACAATTACCTGGAGGTTTACATGGAAGAATTTCATAAAATACTGTCTCAAGATATAACTCCTACCCTCATTGAACTCTGTAACAACATTTTGAAATGACCCTTTCCCGCAGTTTCCTGAAGCATTTCTACTGCTAGTTTATATGTGCACGAAACCGTTGCTCCCCCGTCTAATGACAGTGGAAGCAGCATCTTCTGGGAAGGAGGGACATGCGCACGCAGGCAGGCATAGGAAGACCTACAGGTACGTCCGTCTGGAAGAATGAGGCATCCAACCGTTTATATACAGTGGTTGGTCTGCAGGAGGTTAAGAAAGCTTTTTACAATTACATAGTCAACAAGTCATTTTAAAGGTAAAATATTACAGCAACTTCCCAATCTAGGAGAGTTGGAATACTGTTACTGTTAGTTTGTGTATTTAAAGATGTTTGACCAAGTACATCATCCAGTCAGTCAGGTCTTACACACTAACTAAGGTCTGGTTCACACCTGGGCGTTTTACAGAGCGTAGGAACGCGCTGCAAAACGCCCTATGCCCAAAGAAGTACAGGAGCTTCTTTGGGGCGTATTTGCCGTGCGTATCCTTTCGGATACAGCCAGGTAGCCCTCGGAAACGCGCGTTGTCACACGTTTTTTTACTGCGAATCGCGGTAAAAACGCGTGTCACGTAACGCACGACAAACGCGCATATTCGATATGCCTAGGTGTGAACCTAGCCTAACATACACATTATTTTCTATAGTAACACATTATTTTCTATAGTACTATGCTGTTGTGGAAATCAGATAATGTCAATTAATGATTAAGGGCCTGTTCACGTGAGTTTCAGGTCCTGATCAGGTGCGGATCAGCAGACGCGGGGCTATGTGTTTTGCCACGTTTTTTATGCGTTCCAGTTGGAGTGAGGCTGTCAGTATGTTAGCTGCAGTGCAGTGCATTTTTGATGCGTTTTTGATGCATTTCCTGACCGTACAAAATGTGACATGCAGTATTTTTCTGTCGTAACCTGAACAGACTACGCACGTGAGAACTGTAGCCCAAAAACACACAGGGATACACTGGGATGCATATTTAGTGCAGGAGCGTACGGATCAGGTCAGCACAGAAAACGGACGTCGTGTGAACAGGCCCTAAATCTGGTTTGTCCACCTCTATTAGTATATGTTGTTTGGTATAGAGACAGGTTAGTGTTCACTAACATTTTCCACAGAGTAACCTTGGAGGATTCTGTTGTTTCCTCATTTCATGGCTATGACCTTCCTTATGTAATAATGGAGTAGGCCATTGAGTGTTTTCAGAGATAAAGAAGAGCTTAGCCCTTTACTACTCCTAGGAGGCATTAGCTTGGGGACGTCTCCATTGGTACATTAGCCCACAACTTTTAATAAGAATTGTGATAATCTGGCCCTGTATCACCCTATTACTCTATCTAGATCATACTATTTAACTGAAACAATTGCAGAAATAAGACTTAATTTTATTCAAATTCTTCATTCTTAAAACACAGCTGATTTGGATTTATCTCCCATACACGTATCACAAGTAGAATCCAAGCTGTAGAACAGTCTGTGTTCAACAGTCCAAAATGTCCATTTTAGCCTAGATACTGAGAAAGTGTTTGACAGAATAGCTTGTCCAGTACTTAATCATATATTTATTAACAGAGGATTTGGCAATATTTTACAGCATATGTACAGTGTATTTCTCAAAAGACAAAGTTCATAGTCAATAACCAGCTTACACCAGACATCATAATGGACAGAGGGATGAGGCAAGGTTCATTTATGTGGACATATGAAACCCAACAGGCTCTTTCATATATATTATATTTCATTTAAACAATATGAATCTATCCCAATAATACATCATTAATATGGAGAAATTCTCACAATTTGTTTGAATCCCCTTAAAGAAACAAAACCTGGGCCAGGAAGCATCCAGGGGAAATGTCTGTGAAGGTTCTCATTCATCCAGGTCATGGTATATCTGTAAAAAATAAGTCAAGGGGCAACTGGACTTGCTATATTTTTCTTGAAGACGTTTCACTGGTTCTCAGTCATTCTGAATTGAGAAAGCTGGTTGGATAACCAGTGAAACGTCTTCAAGAAAAATACAGCAAGTCCAGTTGCCTTGACTTATTTTTTACAGATATATCCAGGGAAAATCTCCAGGAACAAAGATTCCCTTGAATATATTAAAAGTAGCAGCCTTGATTGTGCTCTCTCACAAGGTAGACAAGCCTAACAGGGAAGTCATGCAGGTACTGAGTCCACAGCTTCTCAGGTTTCTTTTGGCTGAAGCCAAAAGAAAAAAATGATTACATCTGGAATGGAATGGAGTGGAATTTCTCTCAGACAGTGATGTGGACCTTGTGTCTAGTTCCACACAGGGCCGTCTTTAACGCAGGGCAAAAGGGGCAGTCGCCCAGGGCCCAATCACTGTTGTGGGGCCCAAAGCAGCTGCCCCTTCAGCCCACATAAGATAAACACATGCAGGGCTGGCAGCCTCACCTGTGTATGCAATGGGGCTTGCACCAGCCCTTCCCCCTGTCTGTGTACACAGCATCGGTGCTCTACAGACAGGAGGCTACATACAGCAGCATAGACGTGGCTCTGGGCTCCGCCCACTATCAACTCGGCCCCGCCTCCCGCTCTCCGTACTCTGCTCTCCTGTGTTGTCTGGGGCCCTGCTGGGAGCCCACACCGTGCCCTGAGATGTCACCCCCACTGTGTCCCCTCCTGCCTCCCCTCTCTGGACCTTCACACCAAGTAAGTGCCCAAATATGCCACAGTTTATGTATGCAACAGATACATATACTGTGTGCAACACATACATATGCAGAGCAGGTTCCTGACATTGCTTCTCTAGTTCAATCTATGCTGCTGAAGCAGGATTTAGAGTTTTTAAAGAAAATTTCATTATCAAGTTCTATGTATGGCTGCAGCAAAGCTTCCTGTACTCTCAATACTAGGGATGCACCTATAGATAATATTACAAACAGGATCTGTGCTATGGAACAACAAACCCCTAAGCTGCCATGCTAAAAAACTGTATATAACACCTAAAAAACGTGAATTATAAACATGCCCTGCGCAATAGAGATCAACTACATGTGCAATCTAATGATAATCTACATGTGAAGTAAATACAGAAATATATAAATACGCAGAATCACCCTATGGTGAATAAATACATATTAGGTATTTTTTCACTATATATTGTATTTATTCACCATAGGGTGATTCTGCATACTTATATATTTATTTCACATGTAGATTATTATTAGATTGCATGTGTAGTTGGTCTATAAAATGCATTGCACGTTTATAATTCACTAGGGATGCTACTGCACCGATACCGATACCTGCACAGCCCGTCTGAGACCCCGTACACAGCCCTCCTGAGATCCCATATAGTCCTCCTGAGACTCCGCACAGCTTTCCACCAGGATATTGAATATCCTGTCTCTCTCCTGGCTCTCTCTCCTGGCTGTCTCTCACTCTATCCCCTGGCTGTCGCTCCTGCCTCTCTCTCCTCTTGGTCTCTCCTCTTTCTCTCCTGTCTGTCTCTCCTCGCTCTCTCTCCTAACTGGATCTCTTTGCTCTCTCCCCTTGCTCTCTCTCCTGGCTCTCTCCTTTTCTTCTCTCTCTCCCGTCTGTCTCTTCTCGCTCTCTCTCCTGGCTGTCTCTTCTCACTCTATTCCGGCTGTCTCTCCCTGCTCTCTCCCCTGGCTGTCTCTCCTCGCTCTCCTCCCTGGATGTCTCTTCTCTCTCAATCCTTGCTATCTCTTTTCTCTCTCTCCCCTGGCTGTCTCTCCTCACTCTCTCTCCTGGCTGTCTCTCCTCTCTCTCTATTCTGGCTGTCTCTCTCCTGGCTGTCTCGCCTCATTCTCTTCTATCTCCCCTTGCTGTCTCTCCCCGCTCTCTCCCATGTCTGTCTCTCCTCCATCTCTCCTCGTTCACTCTTGTTTATTCTAAAAAAAGTTGCAGTGTGGTGTTAGACTGTTCAGGATTCGCTTGAAGAAAAGGCAGCAACCCTTGCAGCACCATTCTGTTTACTATGCGTTCGGCATCACATAGTGTTGCCCCCACCTCTTCCGTATGCTGCTGTTAGGGCCGGGGGGGGGGGCAAGAAATTGTTTGCCCAGGGTCCAGTCAGTATTAAAGACGGCCCTGGTTCCACATAACATAAGCTTTTACTTACAGAGTTGCCATCACAATCTCTCTGCAGGCTAACACAGACTTGTTCTCTTCCCAAGGATTGAGAGTCTTGGTGTGAGGGCAGTATGCATCTACTAAAACAGCTATACCAGAAGCCTCATTAAGCCTAACCAGGCCAGCTAAATCCTATGATGGAAAAAGTCTCACCTTTACTTCAAGTGACCCACATTTCATCTTTATAGAAATCCCTCTAGTGCAAATAACATTTTCATAGAGCCTAAGACCAATTATGAGACCCAAAGACATTTCAAGCCAAATAAACACATAATTTACTACCTAAGTGGTTTGTACCCTCCATGAACATAGACAATCTAGAAAGTTATTTAGAAAGAAGGTTTTACAGAATAAACAACCAGTTAAAAAAATAATTATACAGTAATACCATTTATTACCTTTATACCCTCCCTTTTCCTCTCCTTCCCTCCCCTTCCTTTTGGATTACATTATTGTTTAATTTAATTAGATTGTGCTGATTCATATCCTTGTATCTATGCTAAAGCTTGAATACAAACAACATTAATTATTATAAAATTCAATACCAGTTCCAATACAAATACTAAAATGAAGAGACTCCTCAAAAACTATTGTGCATTGTTAGTTATGTGATGTCCACAATGTAAAAACCCTTGTGTAACAACAGCCAGAAGTCCAATTTTCTGTTTGCATTAATTGGTTCCAAAGGACAATGTATAAAATGCACCGTCCTAAGCAAAGCCACAACGCTGGTCAAATTCAAACTGTAAGTGACACACTGCAGAAGTGGTTCATAAAATAGTACATGCTGAGTGGTTGTACATGCCAAGTCCTCTGAAGAAGACAAAATTGGCCCTGTATGTGTGTCCATTAGGGACCTTAGATTGTAAGTCCTTGAGGGCAGGGACTGGTGTAGAATGTAAAACGCTGCACAAACTATTGGTGCTATATCGATACCAATAATAAATAAAATAAATAAATATGTCAAAGGTCAACACTGTAGTTAGTACACTTTGATGTCTATTTGTGAACAATTTAGTTGACATTTGCCTAATATTTTTTGGGAAACATTCACCCTATTTATTAAAGTTAGTTGACATTCACCGAGCAATTGCTGACATTCAGCAACATCTTTTCCTGTGAATTTACTGTGACATTCACCCTATTTTAAAAGAGAAAAATAAATGTTCCCCTCACACCTAAAAATTCCCTGAACTAGTCTGCAAAGAATTCCCCTGATTGAGCTGTTGAATCTTTGGTATGTTTTAGGGTTAGCTGCAATTTTTTTCTTCAATGTAAACAAACATGGCTTTCTCTTAAAACTAGCCAGCCAAGCACAGCAGGAATGTGGGCTAGTATCACTATAGCAAGAGGGTAGAAACTATACAGTCCTCTGCCATGTTGATACCAGCCTGCCTGTCCAGCATTGGGGTGTGCATTGAGAGGGGTAACCCAAAAACACCTCCCAAAGTGCTGGTGCATGATGCTGACAGGTACTGAACTCTGCAGCACCCAGTGCCTAGGACTGGGTGTCCACAGGGTAGGCCTATGTAGTTACATAGTATTTGAGGTTGAATAAAGACATTAGTCCATCAAGTCCAACCTATTAGGATCTCATTCTAGGAGTACCTGTACCCCTGTATATTACGGTCCCTTAAGAAATCGTCCAAAAGTTTCTTGAACAATTCCACATTCTTTGCTGAAATCACTGTCTGTGGCAGTGAGTTCCAGACCCTAACTGATCTTACTGTGAAGAACCCCCTTCGCCCCTTGTGCTGGAATTTTTTCCCCACCAATTTTAGGTGATGGCCTCTAGTTTTTGTAATGGAGTTAATTTTAAACAGTTTATCGCTAATGTTGCTGCCTCCATTGAACATTTTGTACATGGAGATCATATCCCCCCTTAATCTCCTCACCTCCAATGTGAACATGATTCACACTAAAAATTCAGAATGAACCCTCTGCACACTGCTATACACCCTTACATACTTCTAGCAAACATTTGCATAAAAACAGGGATTCATGGCTCACATACATTGCAAAACATGTTAAAGCTGGTGAAGTACACAAAGTGATCCCTCTCCAGTCAGTCACTACTGTACAAAATACTGTACAAAATACAAATACTTACTTGCTTATTATAGCATACTTTAATTTATAGTGCTTGGTCAGTGATCAGACCTGAGTCTGTAGCTTTTCTCCAACTGGGTCTGTCTGCCCCATATTGGCCATATCCATAGGCAGTTAGTGATCCTTGGATGGCAGTGTTTCCATAGCAGATTTCAGATGCTGATTTTCTTGACTTGATTAATGACATCACTTTACTGAGAGAGAACATTGCCATGTGCCTTACTGAAAATAAAAATTCACAGATGACATTTATGTAAATAAAAAAGGAGGAAAAAGAAAATTCTTCTAGTGCTATGTCAAGAACATAATATGACATTAAAGAGTTTAACCCTCAGGACTATAAGGAGCTCAGTCCGGGATATTCACTAGAAGACTAGAAAGCTGTTTTGATGACATACCATATATTATGTGACATTCAATAGCTGTTCAGCAGCTGCCATATTCACACGTTTATCCTCTTATACATAGGATGAATGCGACTGTGGCATTCCATATGATTGCTGTAAAGTGCCGCAGACCTAAAGTAGGCACTAGGCACATTTCCCAGTGAATCCTCTATAAACAACTGCTACATATAAAGAAACAGTAATTAAGCAATACAGTTGGTTTTTACCACTATATATGGGGGCAGATCATAGGCGTGTGCACAGGGTGTGCCGGGTGTGCCAGAGCACACCTTAATCATCCTAAGTGCCACACCAAAACTACAACCGTGGGCACAGTGTTTTTAGTCACCGAGGCAGTGGAGAGAGCAGAAAGATCTCTCTGTGACCGGATCAGCGATACAGAGCGCAGCAACACTTGGCACTTACATTCCTCAGTGCCTGCGGCTTCACATCTATTCAGGAAGCCAGGCTGGTGGTCTCATGACCACCTGCCAGGCTCCCTGCTTCATTACTGCACCCCTGCTGGAACAGGTAAGGGACAGTTCAAGAGATGGGAATCCGGGATGCCTCAGGTCTGTGTATGCATGTTATATATATATATATATATGTATTTTTGTGCACACTCTAATGCAATAGGCTGCACACGCCTATGGGGCAGGTGGCATGATTTTTAAAGGCTAGGAGCTCTTACAGAATGTAAGTTCCATATTTCCCCTTTCCCAGCACTCTTCTGCAAAATAATGATGACATTTCAGACCCCAGGCCTGACTTACCACCTTTATGAACACTTTGGCTGTTTAATATCTGGGCAGTGTTTCCTATAATAGGGTATAACAAAACGCCCATCTCTCTAGAGGTCTGCAGGAAGCCTTCTACTCTATGTGACATGCCTATCTATCTGTTTAGATTTGCAAATCTCTACTGTGCATTTAAAAAAAATGCTTGGATGGTTTTATAAAGGGAACAGTGTACTAAAAATGTAATTGCAGTTTTTTGCAAAACGTTGTACAATACCTTGTAGCCTACAGACATTGGACATAAGCTTAAGCAGCAGTGCCATCTAGTGGAGCAAGGTCACCAAATTCTTTATCATTTCTTGTTTACATGTGTTTGTACCCAGTCATTATCCCTCATTTCAAGACAGTGCTCCAAGCCGAGCATACGATTCCTTTAGGGCCCATTCACACCGCATCCATTGCGATCTGCTTTCAATGTTACATAGGACTGGAAAAAAAGTAGAACATGCACTACTGTTTTCAGCGTAACATAATGCAATGGATCCGGTGTGAACTAGCCCCCATTCACACCTATTCATTTTTCAGTGCCCTTCCATTGAAAAATGGATCAGAATGAAATTCAAAAGGTTCAATTCCTCCGTTGACTTGCGATTTCCTTATGATTTTAGTGTGAATGCATCTTGACACCGCAAACAGCCAAATGCACATCTAAAACTGCTTGTGTATAATGCAAATAATGCAAATATAGCCAAATATTAAAAAGCCATTTATTCCAAAATGTATAAAGCTGTTTGGCCATCATCGGTGCAGTGTATGGAAGCCATGGCTTTTGTTGAGTAGGGCTGGGAACGCAACAAGACAGTATAACTATACAGGTTATGGCGAAAAGAGATTAAAGGAATCAAAAAGCCCCCAAACAAAATCAGTGGGTAGTACAGTAAAGTTTTCTTCACCCTTGAGCTCTTTGGACGTGTATGGTACATCTAGGCTTTTGGCTATCATTAGTGCAATGTATGGAAAACATGGCTTGGAGTAGGGCAACACAATATAAACATTCATAGCAGCTTTTATGTAAAAGTGAACTGGCAGCCATAAAGCCCCAGGAGCCTAGGACTATAACAAACACAGTTAGGATGGCAAGCAGGAGGACATTGAGGAACATCCATTTCTTTATGTCCTCTGCTGAGTGTCAATCAGGAAGCACTCAGCTCTGAGCATTTTGAGCTGTCAAAATCTCAGCTGAAAAGCTGGGTAAACAGTTGAACACAGGCTGTGCTTGATCAGCTGTACCAAAGGGCAGGGACGTGCGGTCAGTGGCAGCAGGTGAGGCAGAGCCTCACCTAGTACTATGGTGCAATAAGCTGTGAGCTTCATATCTGAAGCCGAGAGCTTTTCCTCCAGTCAGATCAGCTTCTAGCAGGTTACACAGCAGGGAAAGCCTCCCTGCTGTGTAACCTGTCGAGAATGGAGCGCTGCCTGTTTATTACAGGCGGCGCTGCATCCAGTTTTTGATAGCTAAGTTAGGTTACACAGCAGCGGGCTTCCCCACTGCTTTGTGTAACCTAACTTAGTGAGGCAAGAGTTGCAACAGCCTCTACTTGCTGTTAGAGGCATGAGCTCTGTGGATGGCTTGGACCAATGGCAAAGCGCCATTGGTTCAAGCTGTCCAATAAAAAAAAAGAAAAGAAAAGTGAGGACATCGATCTTGATGCCTCACCGGTGACGAGCAAGTGAGGGACAGGGAGGCTTCTCCCTGTCTCCTCCCTTCGCCATCCTCCCTCCACACATAGCTTGGTGACCGGGCTGGGGTGGGGCCCCTGAACACAGGAAGTCTGCCAGGATGTGATACTGTGCGCTCCAGCAGCTAACCGCGCTGGAATGCACTATATATGGTGTGAACAAGCCCTTAAGAAGGCTTTAGTGTGCTATGCAATGATCAGAGTTGAGGGCATTATATCCTCCTTAACCATCAACTGTATAGTCACACTGTCTCGTTGGGTCCTAAGTTCTTCTCCATAGAAGATAAAAAGCCTGAAACAGCTGTATGCAGTTTGGAATAAAATGGTTCTATAATATTCGGGTATATTTGCACCAGTAGTCCTTGATGTGCATTTTGGCTGTTTGAGGTGTAAAGGAATGATTTGCATGGCTCCACCCAATGTGCCAGAAATAAGGAGTAATCCTCCTATTTTTGGGATATGTGATGGGATGAAATATGTAAATACCTTCTGTTTTAAGAAGGAGGGCTTTTGATTCCTTTGGTTCCTATTCACCATAACCTATATGGTTATCTAGTTAATGTAACACCACAAGCATTTGTATTGATGGGCTTTGATTCATGTCACAACTACTCTTCTACCCACACAAGTGAACGGGATTACAAAAGTAGCTTGAAGCAGGTCGATGCAGCTTAGAAGCAAGTTAAGTGCAGGTCACCTGCACCTTTCAATGAACTGTGAATTACCTCAGAAGAATATCAAACTGATATCAAATGCAAATGGAACAATCTGCCCATCGACACAAGCCCAAAGACCTTTGACATTGGCCCTAAATGGCATACTGTGCTATACTGCTTTAACGTACAAGGCAGATCTGTAAAAAATATATATATAGAATAGCCAAACCAGTTACAGATTGTTAGAGCCTGTGACTACCTCCTTTGACCTTAGCTCAATGGGAAATGCAGCTTACTTACAGGTGCATTCATTGACTTGCAATTGATCTTCTGAAATGCAGCTGACCTGCTTCAAATTGTTTTACATTGCTATAAACTTAGGCCTTGTTCACACCGGGACGGTTCGGCCGCGTGGATCTGCCGACATAAACGATCCCATACATTGCAGGTCCGCGCGATCCAAACCGCCTAAATTTTTCAGCTCTGAAAGGCAATTTAAAACACCCAAAACCGCCTTTTTAAAAATTGCGCAGAAACCGCGCTGATCCGGACCCGCCCTGGTGTGAATTGGGCCTTATTTGGGGAGATTAAAAGTTCTCACATGAACAAAACCCATAAAACACTGGCTATTACTATCACACATTCAATATTACCCAACACTGCTTCTTCCTTTCTTGCATGTATCAATAAGAGGTGTTGAAAGGAAATGTTTTATCAGTCAGCAGTTGTTAATCTTTGGATGGCTATGTTTCCATAGCAGAATAGAAGATGATGATTCTTTTTTTTTAAATAAATCTTTTTATTTGTTTTGCAGTTTATGACACATATAAACAGTGCACTAACATAGTGCCTCAAGCACAACATAAGCATACAGTACGGCATAACATATGCCCAAAATACACACACAGTACTCATTAACAATCCCCGATCAGCATCCCCCCCCCTCCCCCAGGCACATTGCGGATCCCTTATACTCTATACTCCTACCTACTCTCCAAGAACTCCCTCTAAAATGGATGCGTCATTACATATTTCTTTGTAGCATCTTTCCTTAATGAGGATACAACGAGCTACTAACCAGCAGGAAGGGGAACCCCACGTTCACAGCCACTCACCCAGTACCACCTTTGCTGAGATCTGTAGGAGGTGGAAAGTAAACCGGTGCGCCGCCATGAGGAAACATACGTGCCAAAACCCTCCCCAGGACTATCCACTCAATTTCCCAGCGTAGCAGTGGACTCTATCCAACCAGACATAATTTTATCAAACTTTTGGGGAAACCCTCTGTTAGCATACATAGCTTTGTGTAATGGCAGGGAGGCATTTACTATGGACTTCCAGGCTCCCAGGTTAGGTGGCTCCGGTTTCCTACAGTGTAGAACCAGGAGTTTTCTGGCATAAAACAATAAATAGGTTAAGAGGATTTGATAGTCATTGGAATGGGAGTGGTTGTTGATTTTCTTGACTTGATTAATGAGAGCACTTTACAAAAGGGAGAATATTGCCATGTCGTTACTATTGAGTGCTAAAAGGAATTAAACTATAAGGCCCATAAATATTATTCTACATAATGTAACATGAGCATCTTGAAAGCCATCTTTTTTGTATCTATTCTATCAGTATATAAGGTGAATTTGAGTTCATGGTTTCTGGACAAAGACTCTTAACACATCAGCAATGCTCAGAGCCTTACCACATACATTGCCAGTTAGTAAATTATGGGGGTACAAAACAACAACGACAAGAAAAGGACTGACCATGGTACCAGACTGTGTAAAAACTGTGAGATTGATGCAAATGCCATGTCTCAAACTTAAAGAATAAAAGAGACTACCATGATATTTTTTTTTTTCCTCATCTTATGAAAAAGAGCTCACAATAGACGTTACCATGTATAGTCTTATTATTTTAAAGGAATGGTATTACCTATTTAGACTCCGATTGTTGTATTAGCGATTTATCCCTTGCCGAGGCCTCTATGCCTGGCCTGTATAAGCAGGCAGATATAATCACTGCGGACAATCTTTATCAGATAGCCAAACTCACCAAATACCTTTTCCATCCACAAATGTACTTTATTCTGTACATCAGGTTATAGCAGACAACAGGATACAGCAGATGAATGAATTGGCTGTATTTAAGGCAGTCAAAGATGATAATGTTTCCAAGCATGTAATGCAGATTAACATGTGGCCCTGTTAGAAGCAGCCTTAACACTCCACATTGAGCAAGAAAGGGAAATACATCATAGATGGGAGGGAACACAGAAAGCATATGCAATAAGCAAGTGCAATTAACTAGAATGACCACTAGATGGCAGCACATGAATTAACCATACAATATATATGAGAAAATGGTTTAAAGGAGAACTATGGGGTAAGCGTTTTTCCCCATAGTTCTCCTAAGGGTCACGGGAGGACATAAACAAACGTCCTCCCATGACCCAAAGCTCAGTATATCGCGAGCTAGAGCTCATGATATACTGAGACCACCGCAGCAAGGACGGATCCCAACATTACTATCGAAATCTACCCAGCTGCGTGAGTGACAGCTGGCTCTGCCTATCTAGAGGCAGAGCTAGCTGTACCCTCCCCTGTCCGTTCCGCCAGTCAGCGCTGGTGGATCAGAGCGGGGAGGGGGGCAATCCCTGCAGGGAGCTGTGAGTGACAGTCACGGCTCTCTGCAGTGACAGGATCAAGAAGTGAGCGAGCAATGGTATGTGTTCGCTCACTTCCCGATCTATTGAGCCGACCTGTGACAGTTTCATTGTCATAAGTCGGCTCGAACTATGAGGTGAGTGGAAATCACTGATCTCATAGTTCTCCTTTAATGAAAATAAAACAATACAATTATCATTTAACATTAATGTGAATATTGACTGTGCAACCACTGTGGCAGCACATTACCAATCATTTCAATTGTATTATTATTAGTATTGCATGAAGCATCTAAATATTTGCTTAATTGAGTAATTTTATCTTTTTATATATATATATTTTTACAACATTCAACCTATATACCTTATGTATATTATCTGGTTGTACTTATTGACACATATTAGTATATATTATTATTATGGTGGTCTTTTCTTTAAAAGTACAAATAATTACATTAGGTACATTGTTATTTTTTTGTAATCCGTAAGAAAAAAAAAGTGAGTAACCGCTGACTTCATTCTCAATGTATGTGGAAGAAAACTGAATTGTTTTTCTTGCTCAGATTTTCTCAAGCTATACATCTCTTAAAGAGACAGTAAGTGAAGCAGGTTTTGCCAAAGAACAGGCCGCCCTGTTAAATTTTATGGTTTCGTTCAAGGCTTAGGTCAGAGGTCATCTCATGGAATAATATTGGAATTTTAAGGAAAAATCCGAAATTATTCCTAGTCCAACATTGCAATCTTCATGTAATTTGGAATAAGGTTATCTGAGCGTGTGACGTCATAATTAGGTTAAGATAAGAATTCTCCTCCCACATTTTTGGGTGATAAAAGTTAGGAGAAACTTAAGACTAGGAGACTGAGAAAAGAAAGAATATACAGGACGTACACAACCACAGAAAGGAGAGATCTGAAGCTGGTGGATGGGCTGCCAGGGGGAACTGAACCAAAGAGAACCTGACCATCTCCTGTCCCTATACTGACACAAAGCTGACATCTGTTAGACAAAGGAGTTTTCAATTTTTGGTAAAGTATACATTTCTATTTATCTGTAGGCCATTGACTAGCCATATATAACTAAACCATTTGGTCATTGTTAGCATCAGGATTGAATTGGAGTAAAATTTTATCTGCAGTAAAAATGATCTCCCTTTCAATCTTGGGAGAAATATTTTTGGAGTCTCCTTGAAGCAGATTTCAGTTTCTAGTTTTGTTTTATTAATATTTGAAATATCCTGTGGGTTTGTTATTATCTTGCTGATCAATATTGCAGTTTTGATCCATATTCTTTGTCACCAGTTATATTTGATTATTTTGCACCGATTCTAGTTAATATATATATTTTTGCACATTATTGTGTTTATTTTGTCTTCAAGTTAGTGCAAATAAAGAACTTGAGTTATTAGTTGATTTGTGAAAATAAGTTGGGAATCTCCTTAATTCCAGATCCTTGCCTGTTTTCATAAGTGAACATTCTGACAGCCATGTGCCTTATTAAAAATAAAAATTCCCAGATAATATTCATGCAAATAAGAAAGGAGGAAAGAAAAACCTTTGTATTGACCACGACAACATTTTATTTTCTTCTAGTATCATCTAACTATTGCAGAAGCCCTAAACGATTAGATGTTGACGTGTATGTAAACCCTAACAATCAGCTTCTCTTATCTGAGGAGCGCAAACACATCTGGCCGGCTGTAGAGAAGGCTGCGGAGGGCTAAGAACCAGCTGAATTACTCAAGATACCAGGTGTACCAAGATTATTACTATTCTATAAAGGACACTATGGGGTCTATTCGCTAAGCTGCCATAGGCAGCCGAATGAATGACCGACCTGAAGCACAGTGAGCCGAACGCTGTTGGGCTATTCACTTCAGGCTGGTACGGCTGATTTCATCAGCCGTACATCGATTTGTTTCGTGTGCAGAAGGAGTTCGACTCAGCCGATCCAACATCTGGATTGGCTAAGCCGAACCTCCGGCAGGCTACTCGCTGCTGTTCGGTCCATTCTTATAGATGCCGAACAGCAGTTAGTGAATCTGCATTCGCTGAGCGGCATTCTGCTCGGCTGCTCTACTCTGTCCCTCTGTGGGACCGAGCAGAACAGAAAAAGTTAAAAAAAGTAGAAAAAAATAAAAAGAAAACGATTGTTCTGCAATCGGAACCCAAAAAAAACGAAAAAAAAAAAACATTTTTGCCATAGGAATGCATTGCTAGATTCCTCCTGGCTATTTCAATTGCAATAGCCAATAGCAAACTAGCTATTGTACCCGCCCTCTGCTGCTGTCAATCACTAGTGGGGACCTGATGGAGAACTGCAGCAGTGGGCGGGTACATTAGCTAGTTTGCTATTGGCTATTGCAAATTGAAATAGCCAATTCTTTTGACGGCAGCAGAACAATCGTTTTCTATTTATTTTGTTCTACTTTTTTAACTATTTTTCTGTTCTGCTCGGTCCCACAGAGGGATTGAAATAGCCAATAGGAATCTAGCAAGGCATTCCTATGGTGAAAATGTATTTTTTATTTTTTTTTATTCTGACTCCAGCCAACGGCTCCGTGTCAAAATAAAAAAGAAAAAGCAGTGTTTCTCTCCTGGGTGGCCGGGAGCGGGAGACTCCCGGAGTGCCCGGTAGAGTTAGGCTGTCTGGAGATCAGTGTCCCTGGTTAGCTGGTAACCAGGGTCGCTGATGTCTCTGCAAGTGGCCGGAGCCAGCCGTAACATCACGTCTGTCTCCGCCCAGCTGTCAGAAGCAGGCTGTCGGCCGGCCAAAGGCCGGTCACTCGGCTTTCAACTCGGCTCAGCCGAGCCTAAGCATATGCATTCGGCTTGACTGAGCCCCCCGGCCGACTTCGGGAGCTGTACGGGCTATAGTGAATAGCCCGTGCAGCAACCCTTCGGTTCTACTGAACCAAAGGGGTCCTGGGGCCGAAGGATCAGCCGAAGCTACGGCTAGATCCTTCGGCAGCTTAGTGAATAGACCCCTATGTTTGTTTCTTAGCTGCCAGTGCCAACATTTTTAATTTACTTATGGGACATACTGATCAGTGCATATAAATGTTCCAAATCACCTCCTCTTTGTTTGCATATGTGAAAGCTGTGTTGGGAGCATTTGCCCTGTACATGGGCTCAGCTGTCATTTGGCAGTGAGATGGGCAGGTGTACAGTAGGAAGTGCAGAGGGCAGCTGGAGAAGAATCCAACACATCCAGAAGTTTTGAATTATTCTAATTTTGCCCCTGCCACTAATGTTCCAATCAGGCAATAAAATAACTGCCAAGAGGGTGCAAAATCTTTATTAATAATTACATTAATATTTAAAAAATATAGTTTGTTCTGGTGACAGGGACTCTACTCTGTTAAAAAGTTTTTTTCACCTCTTCAGGTTTCCGTTAGGAATACATTAAAGTCTGTGATCTGCAACAGATGCTCAGTAACATTACACAGATTACTGTAATGTCACATTTAATTCAAGCAGGGGCGGTTTTGATTGGGTTCCGATTGCCAGATTGAGATTCTAGCTATCATGCTGACAGCAAGCCATATGGGGATGTGCATAGGAGTGCGCTCTGCGGTGGTGGTGGGTTACCTTTTTACCTTTATGAACAATCCTGGAAGCTTCAGTAATATACATATTTACAGAATACTGCTTTCAGGCATTTATTTAAATAGATTTTTAAATGTTTGACAACATGCCAGTTGTCATTAACTGGTAACCACACTATTTGTAGCTTCCACAGTAGGGTTCTGTTTATAAGGGGTTCTCTGGAAAATTCACTCAACAATTTACCTTGGTGCAGTGCATTAAATACATGTATGTTATTGTGCGTTGCCTTAATGCAGCTCCATTTATTTGAATGGTTGATTTGTGCTATGGGATAAATCTGACTCTTAAGTCCAGGTTCACACTGAGCGTGTTGTGGCGCTTTTTCTGCCCTAAAAACGCTTCAAAAATAAATCCCATTTATTTCTATGGCCTTGTTCACATCTGAATGCATTAAGCTAAACGCCTGTCGCTGGCAAAAAGTACAGGAGCTTTTTTTGGGCATATTACAGCTCATTTTGGCCCTATAGACTCAATAGGAAACGCGCGTTTGCTCATTAACATCAATGGCCTACAATCTGCTTACAAAAACACACATTTTGACAGTACAGAAACGCTGAGGTGTGAACCAGACTTAAGACTACTCACCCTCGTGACATTTGATAGCATTCCCCTAGCATATTATAGCCACAATCACCCTATTATAGGATGAATGTGTACCAGCAAATGTGGCAGCTAATGAAGATCCATCATATGTCACAGTAAGCCGTCAAACTAGCATTGAAGCTGGCTGGTGAATTTGCGTGCCTGTACTCTCCATAGGGCTTTGTTTTTACAGTTTCAGCATTAGGACCATTAATGTAAGCTGGAACTAACCAGCCTGGCACATCAGGCATGAAGGATGACATCCTTCTAAACAAGGGAGCAGCAAGTGTATAGCCCTGTCATATTGATACCAAACCACATGACCATGTCCCATTGTTTTATAGTCAATGTCTGCCAATAGACTAATCTGCAAGTGGGCATCTCTACGTTTTCTTCTTGTGTCCATCCACCTCTCTTCGGAAGGACTTCCTAAACATGGTGCCAGGTGTCCTGACAGGGGAGCTCACACAACTGATGTTAGATTGAATAATAATTTTTAAAAAAATCAGAAAAATTATCCAAAAGAACCCTAACCCCCTTCCCAGATCCTTATGCGAGTGCGGTGTCCACCATTGGACTTCTCTCTCTATATAAAAACACACTTATGGCACATAGGTCTCCACCTGTTTGTTGTTTCTCTACCATGAGTCTCCAGGGCCTTTAGGTTGTAATCATGTCAGTAATCATCGCCATTACATCTCATTGGAGACTACTGGGTGTTCCTCCAATTCCTCTTTGATTTGCCTATCTGCTGGCACAAAAGGCACCGAGGTGCTAACACTAAAGCAACATGCAGTACTATACTGTCCACCTGCCTACAGTTTTTCAACCAGTAAAATAAGCATGTCCAGCCCCACTGACAATATAGCTGGCTAAACACAGTTAGATTACTAACTATGCCTTACAGGAACCTAAAGGATTGGCTATAAACTGAATGTATTGTTTAGATAAGCCCACACATTACATAGCTTTTGTTATACATTACATAGCTTTTGTTATATATAAAAGGATAGTGTACATCTGTTGTATAATTAGTAGGTGTATGCATATACATTTTCATATTTTTATTTACAAAAATCAACATTATCGTTAATATACAAGATGAGGAGAGCCTTGAAATGTCTGCGGAAGAGAAATGGAGGCAGTTTTCACAGTAGAATCTTTAAGATACCTATAAACAATTAAAAAATTCACCAGATGACACAGTATGCTTCTACTCAGTGACATAATAAGCTGTTGATATGCCATATAATAGGCTCTTGCTGAGTGAGCTAAACTTTGCCGCCTAGTGATAACATAATGCTGCTAGTGGATGACATAACTTGATGTCACTCAGTAATACATTATGGTGCTACACATACCAATGTCCTCCATGGTATGGGTACTAAACTACCAATTCTCCCAACTCTCATCATTGTGTACTGCAGCCAGTCCTGAGACATGCATAATGACAGAACAAGGTCCAATTTGCCAGCAACCATGCCACATTGAAATACTGGTTTAGTTTGGAGTTGGTCTTTAAACTTGGTAAAAAATATATCTTTAATGACTGTTCTGATGAATGAAATCCTGAACAAAAACTACAAAGACAATTAGGGCATAAAAATAGATTTTATTACATGCTCTTTTAGAGGGTTTACATAGTATGATGATCAGTCCATTCCGTCCGGTAGAAACTTAAATACAGCAATGTGCTGAAAGTCACTCCAACAGTTGATTGTTCTAAAAAGAATAAACCTAATACTTGTCACAGACCCTCATCGAAGAAGTTCAGATCCCAAGCACACATCCAGCCATCACAGAAAGCCACATACACGGAGTAGGAATGTACTTGTTCTGCCCGACTCATGTGCAGCATGGACATCTCTAAACTGTACAAGAAATGGCTGACACGGCAATGGTCATGCAATTCTCTTTATTACTTGTGTGTGAGATTCCCCTGAGGTCCAATTAGTATTTTGTAACAGTCTTACACAACCCTGTAAATGGAAAAAAAGTAGAAGACAGGCCAGGAAATGAGGGCTACCCTTTATGGTAAGAAATAGAGGAGAAGGCAATTATCAGAAGCAACAGAAACAGGAACCATACCGCACTCCTTACCAGGATTCCCACTTGATGAAGATGGGTGCTCGAAATGACTGCGGATGGCACCGCCACACATGAATAGAAAAATGTCACCAGCACACCATACGTTGAAAAAGCAAAATATTTTATTGCCACTAGCTGTATCTCATTGGCAAGCGCTTTAGGGGCCTCGCAGGGTCCCCTTCATCTCTAAGCCTGATGAAGGGGACCCTGCAAGGCCCCGAAAGCGCTTGCCAATGAGATACAGCTATTGGTAATAAAATATTTAACTTTTTCAACTTATGGTGTGCTGGTGACATTTTTCTATTATTAATTATCAGAAGCACACACAGCCTGCACTCTACATGTTTTCGTTTCTAATCTTTTAAAATGTGTTTCTAAGAAGCCAAAAAAGGCACTGCATGGTCAAAGCTCTCAAAATTCAAAGGTAATCATACGGTACCAGATAATACCACCAGTTTTTCATGCCCCGCCATATGAAACCATGCACAGGAAACCTTATAGGTTGCTCAGGCAATGAACTCTGGGGAGAAAGGTGGCGTGTCTATGAATACATTACCAAAAAGATGGTATTTAATTGTGCATTTTAGCAGAATCTGTTGGTATTCTGGGTAGGGTGGGTCCATCGTGTAAAACTAAAATGTAAGTCCTGGAACCTTATGGTGTCTCTTCTACAGAAACAATAATTTAGTTCTAATAAAGTCACCAATGTGTTACAAGGATTTTTGTAGGCTAAATGAAAATTTGACCACTGCTTCTCACCACTCAGATGTTCTTTCCCCTGCAACTTCCTGATCATATAGTGGAACAGGGCCCTCTTAGTGCCATTATAATTGAAAGGTCTGTTCATTATATGCAAGTGGGATGCAGTTCCATAGGAGCCTGGAAGGAGATTGCTTTGGCAGAGCCAAGGGTCTTATAGGAAACCTCTCAAGTGACATACTTTACCTACCAAGCTGTCCTCTTCTGAAAATGCTGTTTGGCTGGCATTCTAATCCCTATGGCTGTAATACTTTCTGAATCAATGACTTTCACCTGCTAATTAGACCATTGCTACTTGTTCTGGATTAATTACTTAAATTGGGGCCAGAGACCCAAGCACCTAACATGTTCACATGTAGTTCAGCAGTAGAAGCCCAAGTATTTCTTTCATGAAAGGTATCTTTGCAACAGGGTACATGTTATGATTACTACATACAGCCATTAAACATCTTGGTCAAAATGTAATTTAGTCTAGAAAACCATTAAAATCTGCCTATCTGTCCAAACCAACTCCAATTACTATGCCCAAGTGCAGTAACTATAAAAAACGACCTCGTCCTTTCCAGTTCAGAGAAGTGCTTAAGGAAATTGGGCCAGCTGAGATGTGTGCATGGTTTTACGCGCTACATGATCTTCTTTCCTGCTCAGTAATACCGGCACAAACTGGTAAAGCCAATATTCCGACTTTAAAATGATGGCTGCCAACCTTTACTTTGCTATAATAAGGCACTGCCTTTGTAGTGTATGTCAGTAACTGGTTTCATCTGGTAAGCACCACTCTCCACAGTTTTTAAAATACAAAAATTCAATACTCAGTGTAAAGCTATTTGGATTCTTATAAGAGTCAATGGACAATTATCTTTGCTTCAAGTCAACTATCAAACAGCATAATGAACTTTATATATCCATATATATATAAAACATCAAAGCAGCTGAACAACATTAAAATCCCTTTGGTTTTGACGTGTTTGGACTAATTAAAAACATTCTATTTTGGAGTAAAAATTAACTTAATAAAAGGCATATTGCAACACAAGGGTATATGATGTTTACCAGTGATTAAGTAAGCCCTTTAATCTCTTTCACTTTTATCAGCAACACAGCTGTTAACTGCTACCCGTAGGACATCAGGATAACAGTAACCTGTATTATTGCCAGTATCAAACTAGGAGATATGACCTCTTCCACATTCACATACAGTTCCGGACTGTGGCACCTTCTGTTTATCAAGGATGCATCCAGTGTAAAAAATCCAAACAGAAATAAAACAAAAGCTGTTGTCTGTTCGTGGCACATTATCATTCGATGCTCTGCAATGCTAGCTAGTCTTGTGCTTGGGATAATGCAGTTATAAAAAAAGGCCCATCATCCCACTGAGAAAAAACACTGCAGAGTGCCAACACAGCAAAGATAAACTTATATCGGTCACTTGGACACAACATAGGAACCAATTTGTTGTCTGAAGCAATATACAAGAGTAGGGAGGCAAACTAATTGCGAAGGGTTATTAAAATTTTGCAAAACGCTTTTGGTAGAAGCAACTGTTAAAATGTGCATTACTGTAGTTGCTCATACTGTAGTCATTTTCTATCATTCCTGCGGTCAACAGACATTTACTCAGATATGAGAGGGAACACTCTGTACAGCAAGTAACTAAAAGTGTACCGACTGGCTGATAAACACTCATTAGTATATAAAGAACAGCAAAGATCCCTCTGTATTGCTTTCAGCCATTGCTGATTTTTCTGCTGTCCTACAAGAATTCTAGAGACTGGTATAAAAGTTGGATAAAAAACTATAAATGGCTTTCAGAACAGCATTATCAGTGCAGCTATAATACAGAAACTGCCGGTAAATATACAAGGTTAGAGTCAAAACCTCCGTGATTTCACTTGTAAATAGACAGGCTGCATCCGCATCACTTTTGTTCAGGCTACAAAATGACTTTCTATAGAAGCAACAAGTACTATTCAACTTTCAACATGCCTGTAACACATATATATGACATTACAGTTGAGATAAAGCTTATTTTCATCTATCATGTAATGCTGGTGAGCCAGCATTACTTGGGCTCCTACTCCCCCTTTAGGTCCCTGAACTCCTGTATGTATCAAGTTATTAAGCTGTTTAAAGTACCGGCATGTATCTTGTAATTTCTCAGTATTGTGGCCTAGCTTTGTACAAATTGATGAATTTAAAGATATGAAGACTAAACAGCAGTATAGGACTAGAAAAAAGGGAGGTACATGGTACCATTATTTAAAAAAGGACACTTTCTCCTATTAGTGCACCAACATAATGGCATGTATAGATCCCTGCATTCACCACCAACGTGCCACTGAGCACGCAGGCCATAAGGAGTGTGAACTGTACGCAGCTCGCTCGGAAAAGGCCTCATTATCAATATCCACTTTTGATCCTCTTCCTCTAAGGCCAAAGGCACTGCGAGTGTGAGATTACAAAGAAAAAAAAATGAAAGAATATTAAAAAGATATAAAAATGTCCCCTGAAAAAAACTCAAGGCAAGAGGAGAAAACTCAAGGGGCCCTCAGCTGGCCAAGACTGGTATAAATGTCCTCGGAGTCACTGAGCTCCTCGAAGATTGGGATGAGGCTCAACAGCTCTGTGTCCCCCATATCATCGAACCAAGACTGCACAGGCACCTGCAAAACAAAATGGAGGAAAACCAATTGGAACGCTAAGAACAATTTCATTTTAATAAAAAACATTTTATTACCCGTGCCTGGATGGGAAGGGGGTTTAACACCGCGGATGTCAACTGGTTAATGAAGATTACCACACCTTTTGCCGACTGTTAATTTAGGAATTTTGTGGCATCAATTGCTGTAACAGAGGTAGTGAAATGCATCTTATGGTGACTCCAAATCAATTTGCATGCAGTTAGATCCTTGTCCTCCGAGGCCAAAAGGCAAAAACAATATAATCATGGTTCAATTAGCTCCAACGGGGAAGAACAAATTATTTCCTGAACCCATAAGGCAATTGGATATTCCCTGGATCAATGATCTCTGCGGTTTCCTTTTCCTTAACAGAAAACTAGTCACAAATGGCCTTATGCTACAATCCAAATGATCCATCTCACATTATTTTGTGTGGGGTTACTTATTAAATATTTATATGTGCTCATTTATATAGCTTTATTTTCTCTGTCTGTGTCAAAATCTTTACCCGGAGTTAGATGTCAGAGGTCACCTGTAATCCGACAGCTGGTGTACTGTCAACTTAAACAATGGCTCCCATTGCGTGTATAGCAGTACCAAATAAAAGAGCCCTGTGGTTCTCCACATTCTTTTTAAACTAGGCATGAGCTCAGGTCCGAACCAAACCTGGTCTGAACATGGGCTCCTGCGAACCTGGAAGGGACATGGGGCCAAACTCCCGCCCCCAAGAAGCTGCAGGTCGGGGAATTTCAGCTTTGATAGGGTGGAGAAGCCCTGGTTTGGACCCTACTTTTACCTATATGGCTTGGTTATTTTACACAGTTGCAAACTCAGGAAGCGGAAGGACAGTGTGTGATGTAGTTGAAAAAGGGAATATTGAAATAAAAAAAAACTATCAGACTTAAGGTGACCTCTAAAAGTCTCCATAAACTCAGACAAAGACTCAAAAAACTAAATGCCGGAACATTTAATAAATGTAATATATATGATGATAATAATAATAAAAATATATAAGAATATGAGTATTATTATTCTTGAACAAGCCCTGTTGCGACTGGTTCTCTTTAAATTAGTAAAAGGCAGAAAGCACAGTGTGTCAACATTCCGAAACGTTTGACACTAAAAGGTACCAAAAACTGTATTGTTAGTTTAGACATATTTCAGGATCTGAAAGGTCATTCTTTTTAATGTAATGCATCTGGCTGTCTCTTATCATTTGAAAATGCCAATCACAAACAATAAAAAGGAGAGGCGGTTGGTAAGTCGCACTACAATGACAGCTATAGAGAAAGAACCTAAAACTGTTTCTAGAGACAAATTCTCAAACTGCAGTAGTAATCTTGTGTCATGCACTCGGAATATAAATGTTTAAGTCTTTTATGATTGACATTACGCAATAATCTGACAGCAGAAAAACTATGTAATGGCTTGTACCATAGGCACCCTTAGAAGAGTAATGTAACAAGCTCAGCAGCTGTGGTAAAACAAACCTCTCTTCTTCCACTGGAGAGAACATGAAATGCACCAATATTTATGAAGCAGAAAGAACTTTTAATCAATGCTCCACACAGCTCTCGACATCTGGTATTGTTAATGGTTTCCAAGCAACCAGCCCCTCAATACAATCTGTCAGCAATACTATTGCAATAATTAAAACGGAAAAGGCTTGGAAAATCAGAGGGATGTCCCTCTATTTATTGACCTCTTCTTTGAAAGTGAAAAACCTCTGCATCTGCAATGCTGACAAGCACACAATTACGTTGTATACCAGTGTATTCAAGATTAAAGGGAGAGAATGAAACAGATATAAAGTAGAAAAATCAATAGTCTGGATACAGACTGAGTGTTCCATTTTAAAATAGCAGCGATTTAGCAGAGACATAATGCACGGCTTTTATAGGATCCAACAAGGATGCCTCTTCCAAGAAGTAACACAAATGCCTGTCTGCTTAAACCATCTGGTAACTGCAGACCTGAAGATACAGGGAAGTTCATTCTGTAAAATGATGGGTGCTGTGGTGCCCACAGGAAAAAAACAAACAAACCACACAACAGAAACCTATGTGAAGTGGCTTTCCCAAAATGTTGACACTAGTCCTTCAAGTCTTGGAAGAACAAGTTTCTGCATGTACTAATGTACCTCCAAAAAAAGGTTGAAATATCACTCAACTCAAACGTACACCGTATTGCAACTTTGACATACACGATGCAACACACAACATGTCATGCATGTCTTAAGGCCCTATTTAAAATGGAGAGTGAATGCCTAAAATTACAGAACTGGTAACAAACTTTGTATGGGTATTTCTTGCAGCTGACCATTATTTGTTATCTGTGCAGAATATAAGCAGCTATTCTATGAAGACTGAATTCATAAGTATGAGTGGCCTTTGTGAAACATATTTCTCTCACTTGGTGCAGACTTAGCCATATCGGTTAAAAATCCAGCTTGCTCCCATTAAATTCGGACACCTGCTGGAGATGTCAGGCTGAGATAGGCACACTGACACATATCTGATGGAGCTGCCTCCTGCTTCTACCCTTTTGGCGAGCCGTCTCGCACTTGGAACTCCTCTGTCGTACCCTCAGTGTTGGAGTGGACGGTGGAACTGTGTAGGCTGATGAGATCTGAGGAGCTAATCGCTGAACGGGCTGACCGATCTGATTCCTTTATGGCCAGATGGATGCCCTGAATGATGTTTATGGACTCTGAGGAGTACTGATCTCTATGGTGAGTGAGCTTCCCTTCCCTATGCCTCTGTCACCACGGGGTCTGCGGTGGTGTGCCCGCAGGGGACTTGGTGGTTACCCTTCTACGGACCAGACAGGAGGATGGACACTCCCTCTCTCTCCCCCTTTCTTTTCTCTTTCCCCCCCTACCCCTACCTTCTCTCTGCTTCCTCCCTTTCCCACCTCCTCTCCTCCTCTGGAAAGGACCCTTACATGCCTCACTCAATGATTCTGCTGTATATATTAATGACTTGCATGTCTTACATTTTATGTGGCAGGAGTTTCATTGGGATCTGTATAGCTGGGCCTGCGAGACAGATGCTCTATTTTCTGTTTTTTTTACCTATGTGTCTTATAAGGATGTTTCTATGAAACTTTCTCAATAAAAACTATTTCTGTAAAAAAAAAAAAAATCCAGCTGGCTGACTTTTGCATTTAGGAATCTTAATAGGTATATTACGGTAAATACACTCCATAACAACTCAACCCTGGATATGACGATATTTTTAAATTATATTCTAAATTCTTGTGTCTTTTTTTTGGCAAAATTCAAATGCAAAAGGAAAACATAGGAATGTTTTTATCCACCGAATTGTACATTTTGCCTATTTCTCAACCAATCTGTTAAAACAGGTGCAAGACCCCCCTTGATACCCATCTTTACCGTGTTGTTATCACAATGCCTCTCCTTCTTATTGTCTTTGATTAGTTGGCTCAACTGACAAGTAACTGAAACAATCAACAGGCAAGATACATTAACTGCATTATGAATGAAATGAAAAAAAGTACATGCATCTGCTCCATGGTGCAATTACACGCAAATGAGTTGTTTTATGGGAGTGTAAAAGAGTAAACATACACTGGTATTAGCACTTACTGCATTTTCTGGGTGAAATATGTAAGATGCTGGAGAATTGTCTAAGATAATAGTTTTCTTCAGGTCTCTGCCTAGACGGCTCAAGTCTTTGACATAGCAACCCTGATGGAAGACACAAGCTTCTCTGAAGAGACGGGAACTGAAGACCCCTTCCTTGTCTAGAAGGTCAGTCACTGGATCCGCATACTGTGGGAGGAGAGTTAAGATACTGAGATACTGCCTACTTAGTGTAACAGGTTAATACAATAAATCTGCAGTAGGTAATGGTGTGTAGCTTACCACAACAACAAAAGATCATATTTTAATAGTGTGACTACATGGTTTTGAAAGTTAAGTCAACCGGACTTCACTGTTCTTTGCACCATTATATACGGTGTGGACACAATAAAGGGACTAGTTTGTATCTGGATGTCTAATTTTTCTCTTCTTTTTACACTGGTGTTGTCCCATTACTGTGCACTTACAAAACCAGACAATTATCCACATAGCAGAAGGTGACTTAATCCCCCCATACAGTACAATTGATCAGTAGTATACATGAGCTCACAAGTAACATGAGGAGAGTAGAGAGATGAGCTTCTCAGTCTGCTGCTGTCCTAGATTATTATAATATATTCAGTCACATACACACACACACACACACATATATACATTATATATACATTATATATATATCATACCATTGAATGTTTTACCCCTCTGTCTGGCTACTGTACACCATTTAAAAACACTCTAAAGTAGAAGATGCCTCTAAGAATGGCCACCAAAAGAAGTGTCTGGAGCATTATTATTCAGGATTTGTATAGCAGCAGCAGTTTGCACAGCCCTTCCCAAAATAAAAGGAGACATTACAATATAATACAAGACAAGAGGGTTAGGAAGATCCTGCTTGTGAGGGCTTACAATCTGGAATTAATATAAAGCTTGTGTTTTCCTTACCTTGGCAAGGCTAGCAGTAAATAGCACACATTCATAGAGCTGACCCATTCTCTCCAGAAACTCATCAACATAAGGCCTTTTCAGAACATAAACCTGAGGTGGGTAAAAGAGATACAGGTAACCAACCGTAGGTAATGGCCTATTAGGTAACTGCAAAACACTGTAACAAGATAACCAGATGAGCGATCACACATCATAAACTGTACAGTTGCTGTAGCTATCCCTCCTCTCTTGTGCTGTAGGAGAAGATTTAGGATAACACAGCTCAGCATACCGCTGCTTACATATGTGAAATGTCTTACAGGATAAAGGTATCCTCAATAGTGGGCTGAAGCCAGTGTCAGTTGATGGCATTTTCTGGCCCTTTAGATATAGGGGTTCAAGAGGGCTCACCAAGAGACGGAAGCAACATGGAAATCCTGTTTAAAAGGAACCTTTGAGAACACAAATATGGGTGCTGCCATTACTGACTTACTACCACCATTTTATTCTATAGGGTCTTGGCATTCAGAAAATATATAATGTTGGGGGGTTTTACGTAATTTTCAGGCCTAAAATGTGGAATATAACATGGGTGCAAAAATGGAAAAAAGGGCCTCAGTCATGAAGGGGTTAAAGAACGTCACGTACCAAAGCTGCAATCCTGATCCTGGCTTAACTACTTGGGCAAGTCACTGACATGGAACAAGGATGTGCACATTAGGTATCAAGACACCCATCATGCACACTTGCTCCACGTCAGCAACTGACTACAAAAGGAAAGCCAGGATAACAATGACAGCCCCGGAACTTGCATTTAAAAAAGGATTATGTAGGCAGGCATCAAACAACGGTCAGCTTTTCCAGTTGCTTTACTGGTGCAGTGTGAATTACAGTTCCGAAGGTACGTTTGACCTGCTTTATTTTGTATTTTGTTTCTTTTAATGCAACAGACCCTATTACAATAGGTTTGCATTGCAGGTAAGCAGATCAAAGCCTTGAGTGCATTTTGCATTTGAGCAGTGCTGTGTTTGAATGTTAAAAGGCATAGTTCAACAACTCCCATCTACACAAGGCCAAATGCAAGTCAGCAAAAGCTGCTTCCATGTTTCTGTCCTTGCGGATTCCTTTTAAAATGCATAAAACTTCCAACAAATACAGTACAACAGGGCATCTTATTACACATCTTCAGGTATTCCATTGTTCTCATTGGAGCAAGACCGAAAGTATTCCAACCAGCGGTGAGACGGAGCTCAGATGAAATATGAGCTGCTTCCTGAAACAAGTAATCAAGAGTAGGCCGCGCTGTAAGGAAACAGCCTATCCTGGATTACTTGAACCAGGTAGCAACCATGTCTTTCCACTTTGATCTGTTATGGAGACAAAAGCATTTGTGGGGTTTTTTTTTTTTTAAATAATACAGAAAAACTGTCGCCTCACCTGGTGCGTGGTCCCCTCAATCTCCACTGGTACTATGAAATCTGCATTGCTGATGGGCTAAAACAACAAACGGAACAAGAATGATCACATTCAAAAGCAAAGTAAGAATTAAAAGTATTTTAACAACTTTGACCAATAATAAAATGAAGGTAATCTTTTCTACAAAGGGGATCACAAACCACTATTTACATGGACTGGACTGTTTGAGGTCTAGACAAGAACAAATGCTTGTACAAGACTGCTGTATAACACAGAATACAGTACGATCATACAGTCTCTCTCTCTCTAGAGAGAGACTGTATGATATATATATATATAAATTGATTTACAACCAACTATTTGCAGATTATTCTAACATACTTCTTAAAGCTATCACAAACATATGCAAATGTGCACAATGAATCAGTAAAAACATTACAATAAACACTGCAAAACAACATGAAATAAAGTTCCCAGTGAAAACCAACTCAGAAATTGTTTAGTGTGACATCACCATCAGTGCATTAATAATATCAGATGCGACAAGCTGGCCGATAAACTCTGCCACCTGGTGTTGACCTAATTTAAAAGGAGAACTATGGGGTTAAGTCTTTTCCCCATAGTTCTTCTTAGGGTAACGGGAGGACACAAACTAGCGTCCTCCCGTCACCCTAGGCTCAGTATACCGCGAGCTATAGCTTGCGGTATACTGAGACGCCGCAGCTGAAGCGGATCCCGACAATTGTGCCGGGATCTGCCCAGCTGCGTGACTGACAGCTGGCTCTGCCTATCGAAAAGGCAGAGCCAGCTGTACCCGCCCCCTCCCCCGTCCATTCCGCCAGTCAGCGCTGGCGGAGTGGGGAGGGGGGAATCCAGCCCCTCCCCTGTCACGGCAGAGAGCCGTGACTGGATCGAGGAGGTGAGCGAACGCCGGTATGTGTTCGCTCACCTCCCGATCTACTGAGCCGACCTGTGACAGTCTCATTGTCACAGGTCGGCTAGAACTAAGAGGTGAGTGAAAAGCACTCACCTCATAGTTCTCCTTTAATCATATCACATACGACTACATGCAGAATGCTGCTTCACTGTCACCCGGTCACTAACGTAAACAGCAGCCGCAACTAAACTTGACATTTGGGATTCCTGCAGCAGGAATCAATAGGTTCTTGACGCAAGAATCCAAAAACGCAAGGTGTGAACGTAGCCTAAGGCCTTATTCTCTCCATCATCTACAGTACTTTGACGTTTAATTTCCATACATTGCCATTTTAAACTGGAGCATGTCTTACCTTAAAAGAACTATGAACTAGGGTTTCATCCAAATCAATTACCATACATATCTTCCCCTTATCCCTGGGTGCTACCTCAGGAAGCAAGGAGGTACCTGGAATCTGAAATAAAAAAGGTACAAGATGTAAGCAATCCATTTCAGTTGGCAATATTTAATGGATACCCTGTTTCCCCGAAAATAAGACCTACCCTGAAAGTAAGACCTAGCATTATTTTTCAAGATTCCTGTAATATAAGACCTACCCCAAAGATAAGACCTAGTTTGGTGGTAGGATGTGAGAGGGAACTCGAAGAGCAGGAGAGGTGGTATCAGCCTGCAGGGACATACTGTATTAAGGGGATGACAGGAGACTCCATCTGGCCAGCGCAGTGACAGGGAGCTCTCCAGTACCATACTTCACCAACTGCTGTCCCCCTGAAGGCTCTATTTAATGTAATAGTACTGTACTGTAATATGTACCGGTAAATGGTACCGTACTTTACCACGCTGTCCACTGTCTGATGTCCCCTCTGCTGCACCGCTTGTACCACTGTCCCTGATGGCAAAGGAGGCCGTTGCTGTAGAAAGCAAAGCTGCGGAGGGAACTGAGTCGCATTAGCCGATACTTCCTCTATAGCGCCGGATAATAACTTTGAAAATAACGTTGGATTGTTGTACATTTTGTTGCACATTAAAAAAAAAAAAAGACATCCCCTGAAAATAAGACCTAGTGTTTTTTTGGGGGGCAAAAAAAATATAAGACAGTGTCTTATTTTCAGGGAAACACGGTAGAGCATAACCTCAAACGCACTAAACAATTTGGCACAACCAGGCACGAGACGATAGTAAATCACAAGAAAGGGAAGATGGACAACACTGGCACTAGCTGTACTAACAAAACCTAATACTGCTTGCCAACCTCTCCCACTTGCATGAAATATGCTTCAAAATGGATGCACAGTAGTGATGTGTTCATCTTTTAACAAACTGACACAATTCAGGTGAGTAACTATGGCAACAGAATCATCACGTCCTGTGCTTTTTTTATGCATCAGAAAAACACTGGGTATCAATAGAGGAATGTGCCACATTTCAGAGAACAGCGGTACACTTCAGTAAGGAGGCACTCCAGATTTTAACAAAATTCACCCTTGCAGTTGGGCTACACCCGCACTGCAAAGGTTAACTGCTTGTTTTGGTCTAGGGGATGGAAAACAGAAGATATACCAACCTGATCCCCGGTCCTGCAGTCAGTGCTCAGCTCTATCCCCCTCCACTCTGGCTGTGGTGTGTGCGTCAGAGTCCACATGTCTAATGCAAGTTAATTGACCTGCATTAGACGTGATGACGTCACGGATCCTTAGACCGCCAGAACATAGGGGAAAAGAGGCTCCAGACCAGTCAAGCAGCTAGATGGGATCGAGGATCAGGCAAGTATATCTTCTTAAAAGGAGAACTATTAGGAGAGTAAAATATACTCTTCCCAATAGTTTGAGCCAGCATACGATACTACAGGTGTCACACGCCGGCTCTATAGATCTAGAACTAAGCAATAATGAACCGCCAGCAACTCAGCTCACGGCTTTTCCCTGCAGAGAATACTGACTGTCAGTCACCGCTCCCAAAAAGGGACTCCCCCCTCCCTTTCTCCACCGCTTATTGGAGGGACAGACAGGGGAGGGGGCGGGCACAGCTGGCTCTAGAGAGGCAGAGCCAGCTGTCAATCATGCAGCAGGTGCATCCCGACAATATTGTTGGGAACTTTCGCAGCTGCAGCACGGCTCTGCGTTGTCAGCATATAGCAGGCTACAGCCCGCTATGGGTCTTTGTGGCTTTGGGTCACAGGAATACATTAGTAAATGTTCTCCTGTGACCCAAAAGAGAACTAGGTTTGGCTATACTTTCCTTTTAATCCAGCTCCTAAACCAAAACAAGCAGTTACCTTTGCACTGTGGGGGTAGCCTCACTGCAAGAGTTAATTTTGTTAATTCCTGGTGTTACTCTTTAAATGCCACAACTGAATTCTTAAGTGAAGTAAATTCTGAAGTGTAGTGATATTATATGACAATATGGACCATTTTTTGCATGTTTCAGTGGAGAGGTATTCTACTACTAACAAAACTAACGACATCTTCAGAAATCTGAAGGGGTTTCAGCAGGGAGGGAGTTCTTTAAAAAAAAAAAAAAAGGTATGCTCACTCTATCTTTGTCACACAAGGGGAAATCTATTAGACATTTCTAATTCTTCCTTAAAGGGATAAAAAAAATAAAAATGGTATTTACAAATACAGAAAGACAGCACTTCATTGATCATTGCTCTTCATGTTATCTACCTGGAAAAGATGAAAGAGTGAGCAGAGCTAGCTGGGATTAGATGCTGCGACCTGCAGGTCACACAGATGCTTCCAGGCAGCAGTCTCAGCTGGCTGAGCCACCTCTTCGGTCCCATTGGCTGAAGCATTAAAAGTGCAGGTGGAAGAAGCTTATTGGTGAAGGTGCATTTCACAAATTAGTTTCTTGAGATTTACATACTATGCACAGAACATGAAAAAATAGGAAATAAAAAAACAAAAAACAACACAACACTCGGGGGACAGGATTAGAGGGATAATAAAATAAAAGCGGAATATGCTCTAAATCAATATGTCACTCATCATGTTTTATGAGTGTCAGTGTTATTAAGTCAAAATGCAGGTTTACACAACACTAGTATTTAATGGAGCAAGGTGCCTTACCACGGTTTAGAGAAGAAGAAAAGTATAAAGAGTTCCTTTAGAATTACAAGACACATGAATAATCAGCAACTCTCCTAGGAGGGGCTGTAGGAGTCTGATGACTCTCATACTACTACGGAGTCAATATATCAGAGCTGTAGACACTAAAACCAAGACTCTGGCTCCTGAAGTTAGAAATTCCCATAAGGGTCATACATTTCCTAGCACACCAATATGTTTGTCACACGGTTTATTTACTTCCCAAAACAATGAACTACAATAAGCGCCTTTACTAGAAACTGGTAACTGTCAAACACAAACACTCTGTACTCATTATTCTGTATATTGATGCAGTACAGCATCAATTGGTTTATTTGTCATTCATTTTAAAACTAAGTTCTGACTCTTCAAAGGAAAGGTTTATCTAAAACAGCAGGTATTTGGGGTTTTGATTCTCTAGGGGGAAGGGGTATCCTGCAAGCATGATCATGACACATAAAGGACAAGTACCTGGTAGAACTGGTACTGGAGACATTGTAACAGATCCGCCTGGAGAAAAAAGGAATACATAACTGTTAGCAATTCAGTTAGAACAGCTATAAGTATATATATTTTTCTATACATATACACACAAAGTGGGTAACTGATGACTTACTATCTAGGCAGTGTTGGTCAGATGCACCAGTCTTAAATAGGTGACACAGGACCATGTGACTAACTAACAAAACATACAGGAAGAAAGTGCATAGGGATGGTAATATGCAGCGACACAACAAAAGGCATATTCAAAACTAACCAGTCCCTTAACCCAGACTTCCAGGATGCATTTACTCTGTGGAAAAGGACTACTTTTAACTGGAGTTTGCAGATGATTACAGCACAAAAAAGGGAAACTGGTGATCATTCAACATCATGCCTCAAGTTATTAGTTAACTGCCCACTTTTGGGGCCTTGGAAGATTGATCTAAGGGATAGCCCACACCATACACAGTGCGTTCCAGCACGATCCGCTGGGACCAACTGTGTGAATTTCAGTCGGTTCATCAAGAACTGGCCAACATTTGCACAGTGTTTGCCCAGCTTTAAAGAGAATACAGCTTCCTCTGGTACAGCCTAGCACCCATTTTCAAGGTAAACCAATGGAAGAAGTGGGTTCAAACTCTCTTCAATCGTCTTTTCTTATCCTTTAAGTGAGGTCCATATTGACAATACCTTTGGAGTTGATTGTGCCTCCTCCTTTTGGATGGGAGCCTCACAGGGGCCCCCTGGTCGACTGACATTCTGTGCACTAAGGCAACAGAAAAGGGCTTTGAAGATACTCCGACTTCGAGGCTTCTTTGGTGAGGATCTGGACACAAGTCCTGCAAGAGAAAAGATAAAGCCATGAATATATTAAATCAGTCAGCAAGTTTATGATAGGCTATATAGTATGAATGATAACCCTCAGATCCCTAGCTCCTACAGGACACACCAGCCAATGCCAGAAAACAATTTGTTTCTCAAGATACTTGCTGAAAGCAATAACTGTTATTCAAGTCCAACTGTCTCCTATTTACATTGGGGGCCAGCCAGTATTTTAGACTGTATTACTACACTAGGCAAAAGATCATCTGCACTATGTAACAATTACATTTCGCTACTGTCCACTAAGGTGAACGAATATATAGTGGGACAGCAGAGGAAATAGCTGAAATCCATGCAAACTGCTAAATACACAGATGTGACTAGTCTTATCTGTTCAAAAAAATGTATCATCCTGACCTGCTATTTCCTGACTCTGACACAAAAGTGGCCAGTAGGGTGACACCATTTTCTACAGTTAAAGAATATGGTGGTGCCATCATCCGGTCTGCAGCCTGCTGATTGAACTATGAAGGAGCAGCAACACACTGATATGTAATCCCGCTCTTTCATACAGCAGAGGCTGATTGGCTTCCAGCACTGTCCCTCCCCTTCACAGTCTGAGTGTTTTTGTACAAGGGGATGACATCAGGATGTTATTAATACAAATTGAATTATAAATGTATATTTGTATGAAAATTATAATATTTTTCTAGAAATACACAAATGAATTAAATTGGGTTTTCATATCAGCTGTAATTAATTAAAACATATACTATAAATATCTTAAATGAAAGTGATGTAGACATAGAAGAGGTTATATTAAGAGAGTAAAAGTCAAAACACCCTTACATAACCAATACAATACATCCTTCCACATGAACCAGACAGCAATTTAAACTTTTGAATGTAACAGACTTGCCTATAAGCAAGCAACATAAATTGTTGAAGCATCGCCTTTTTAGCCAGAAAATGATCATCTGTGCACTCTTCTGAAATTCGTTTCACTTTGTTGTTGAGAGCTCGACTTCCTGGACCTTCTTAATCCTATCCATCTACAAATCCCTGGTCTAATCTGAGTGCCCCTATAAGACACTCTTTGTGGACCCAGTGTTGTCAGGTGTACTCCCAAAGTCAAGAGAGTCTAGCCAGGAGGATAAGAGGAAGCCCAGAAAGGTTAACTTTTACAAGTTTTAAGGCAAAGTGACACAAGAAAGGTGACATCAGCCAGAGGCGTAATTAGTGACCTCAGGGCCCCGATGCAAGAATCCATAAAGCCCCCCTCCCCCCAGAAGAAAACAATTAGATACATGTTTTTTTTTTTAAACAAAACAAATTTTAGACACAAAAAAATAAACACTCTTGTCTTTCATGTCTCCATCTCCCCATTATCTCCCCCTTCACGTCCCCAGCTTTCCGCTCCCGGACCCCATGTCACCTTCATAGTCCCAGCTCCCTATATCTCCCCCTTCGTGTCCGGAGCAGCTCTCTATTCGGCAGCGTTTTGTGTGATGAGGGGGCGGGCTTAACACCGCTTTCCACTCATTGGCTGCTGCGCTGGCTGGATCATAATTCACGCAGCGCCTGGAACAAGGTGAGGGGAGCAGGGTGAAGCATGTAGGGCCCAGGACAGGAGGAAGAGGTCCCGGGACTGACATTAGCGGTTACCGGGATAATAAATATCCTGGTTATCAGCGGTTACCATGGGCCCCTTCCTCCTGTCCTATGCCCCCTCCAAATGGCCAAACTCCAGGGCCCGGTCGCAGCCGCGACCTCTGCGACCCTGGTAGTTCCGCCACTGACATCAGCTGCCATTACCTGGAAGCGGATCCATTTCCAGGTCAGGAAGATTACCATTTATGCATTAGCGCTACTTTTTGTTGACCTGAAAAAAATGCTAGTTGCCTGGATGTTTTGCTAATCCTAGGACTAATCCAGAACAAGAAAACAGATTAGAAGTTCTCACTTCTCTTTCGGAGACTCTGGTTTAAAAAAAATGTAATTCAAAAGATGAGCATGGCAGCTAGTAATCCAATAATTACGGTAGGAAGGTGATTAGCTATGGCAGGCTATATATTTCTCCTGCTTAAGGAAGGAGGCCATGGACTGGCTAATCGGCACTGAAATATGCAATTCCATGACACACCACTAGGAGGTACTCTAAGCGCTAAGATTTTATGTTTGACTGAAGAAGAGGCGTACTTCAGTACAATTCTGAATAGACTGAACTGACTTTAAGATCCAGATACACAGCCTGTGGCAGAGATTCAAGAAAGCTAAAATCAATGCATAAATTATAATAAATATGAGACTTCATGATTTGTTTTTACACCTGATACCAGCAAAAATAAAAATATTTTTTAAAGTACCACTGCTGAACAGCAATTTACTTCTGGATTTTATGATAACCGGAAATCTAACAAACTGAAATTCTTTTATAAATATACATATTTTTAAATATTATTGTGTTTAATATCAATTATTTCCTAAAATGTTAACTCAAGCTTTAAATAAAGGAAGAAAACCCACAAAATAGCACGTCTCTACCGTGCAGCCTACGTGATCCTCCTCACACTGGTGTTGCTCTAACCAGCACTGGCTGCGTTTGCATGCTGTCACGTAGGCCGGGGTTGTGCCTCAGGATGGCCATCATTCTGTAAGAATGGCACACAAGGACACAGTCAGGAGATGACAATACCGCACTCAGGGTTCATGGTGGGCCAGTACTGGTCTTGCTTTCAGGAAGTTTGTTATTAACAGATTTGCAAGGCAAGCCGCAGCAGTCTGCTTACTCCGGACCTTTCTAGTCTTCAATTAAAGTCACAGTGAACCTTTACCATGAGCAAAGCACAAATACTCAGAGAATTTTCACTGGATGCTTCAAGTGCTTTAGGTGGTTTTCTGGTTGAATACAACATTCTTATGAATGCAGTCAGATCTGCCAGAAATAGTGTGCATGAACCTTGGGGAATGATTAGTAAAAGTCCTTTGCAGGCAAAACAAGTTGCCTTCACACTCTTTACAGTTTAATACTGATGGACTTTCCAGTCCTAAGAGGTGGTGGCTGCGTTAGTTTTCTTTTTTTTTTACCTCTGTTTTCATCTGGTATAAAAACAACACACTTCAGCCACCCTAGGTTCACTCACTGCACTCTACCTATGGAGTAGCAACGTTGTCACCCTAGGCTGCTCGTTCCTTATATGGGTTACAGAACACCTCTCCTCGTCCTCCTTAACATATGCGGGAGACTTTCTGTAGTTTTTACAGCTGTCCATGTTCTTCTCCACCTGTAGTCCTCTTCCTGGATGAATGATGCCACCCATTCATCCTACCCACAGGCAGTCTTAGATACGCCCTCTAGGGGTGTGCCATCACACAGCTTAGGTCTCACGGTATAATGCTGCACAGAACAGTGCTTGCACGTCATTATATGGAGCTCTAGCAGCACTAAAGACTTCCCACCAATGGAGAAGAGAAAGGACCACACTTGTCACTTGATTGGCCAGAAGAGGCCTGAAGGATAGGTATGCATTCTAAAAATTCTAGTCACAATAAAAGTCACCACAGTGCGCGCACACATAGAGCATGCTCGTTGCCATGTTTTGTGCTAATGCACACTCATGCATGCTTTTTAGAATGCGTTGCCACAATGTATAGGTGTCAATGGGCCAACCTGTCAGATTTTACTGCGGTGTGGTGCTACCAGAGACAGGATATAAGGAAAAATGTCAACAGGGAACACAGACAACCCCACCACCGTCCACATGGGTTTCTGGAGAACTGCCAGATAGCAATATGCTGAACTTCTCTTTATCACATATTAAATTAGAAAAATGCAATTATATTAAAGGATTGCATGCATCAAGTCGGCATAAGTCATATATATAGACAAAAAAAAAAAGGTAGTGAAACAGTCTCTGTTCTGCTCATCTCTCATCTCCATTTACTTT
>NW_017306829.1:502991-503287 GCF_000935625.1 Nanorana parkeri | reverse complement strand
TACCAAACAAGAAAAAGTGTTACAAAAGCATCAGGATTCTGTAACAAACAGCACCACTGGACTGAAGGGGTCACAATGCATTCTTTAGATCTGGCTTCTGACTTGCAAATAATAGAGGATTTGGTATACAGCTGACTGACCAATCTTATCAATAGGCGGATTTATATGGACATAGGTTCATTAGAAAATCACACTATACAAAGACGACATCTGGCTGGGTATACACTTGTTTCTATTCCCCCTGATGACCCCACTCCTTCCCTGCTACCCGTATATTCAACATCTGCTTTAAACAT
>NW_017306829.1:483248-502918 GCF_000935625.1 Nanorana parkeri | reverse complement strand
GGTCACATCCCCTCTTCTGCCATTACAATCCACAAATCAAAACCTTTTAATAGATAGAAGGTGTTGCTGATGTCTCACTGTAATATTCCCCAGCATCCCCTATATGAGCCATATTGGGCTCCCAACTTCCAGAGTCATTCTAAGGCAGAGCGTACCTCTGCAGCATCACGCACTGTGTTATACCTACCCCGGATCTACTGCGGCCATCAAATGTCAGAATGTCAGACAGCCGCAGCCTCCAAGGATGGATGGGAACCTTGGCCTAGCTAGGTATCATCTGCTGTGACAACTTCCCTTTTAAGTTTAAAATCCATTTTACTACAATTTTCCATTTTACTACAGGTTTTCTTTTAGTTTTTGTTTTTTTTAGTATATGAAAAATGGGGGCTGCCATTGGCGATCTTCTAAAATTCTAGGAGGGGAATTTATTAAGACTGGAGCAGACAGAATCTGGAGCAGCTGTCCATGGCAACCAAACATCTATCTTATATCTTCAAAGCATAACTGGACTAAAAGTAGAAGCTGATTGGTCACTGTGCACAGCCGCTCCAGATTCTGTGTGCTCCAGTTTTAGTAAATTCCCCCTCTAGGTGCTTGCTTCTTCTGCCCACAATACTGAGTCCCCGACCTGAAACAGCAAATGAAGCCACTGGGTCAGCATGACAGCCCGGCAGCTAGCATTGCCAAAATAAAAAGTCAACAATGGCAGTCTTCATACAGGTTTCTTAGGCAGCATAAAAGCAGCAGTTAATGGACAAATAAGCCACTCTACTATAAAACAATGCCGCAGCACTGTTACATTATAGAATTTACGTTTCCATAAGATAGTAAAGATCACACATACCAAAATGGTAATCACTTAGCGCATTATACAACGTTTTCCACTATGGTAAGGAGAGAACATGTAAAACATGACAGTCACCATACAGCACAGGTACTCGGGGAGATTAAACTGCAACACATGGGTGGGTAGGTATTACCAAATGACTCACAAAGCCAGAAAGTAATGGGAAAATATCTATCATTTTTTTCCCCTTTATTAAAGGAAATGCCTAATTATAGTTCTAGAGCTTCTTTTTCTGGCAGTTTCTGCACTATATAGATTCCCTCTATGGGACCCATACTTTTTATACTCTAATGCTATCATACTCATCTAGTGGCTTCAAGAAAACCTGTAGTGAGAGAACTCAGACGTTCAGGCCATCAGACATAAGATCTCGTGATCTGCATGCTTGATCCCTTAAAAAGTACTGAAGTCATTAAAATGGCAGCCGGCAACAAGCATCTTCAGAAGAGGTGGGCAGGAATGGTTGCCTCCATACTTTCTCACTACAGGGTATCTATCAGCACTTTCTGACTGACTGACCTAAGACCAGTATGCAGTCCTGATTCATTTTATTCAGAATCCTGTATTTATAAAAAGCTTTTCACGATATAAGATTCTGAATAGAATGAATCCAGACTTCATACATTCTGCTTCTGGTGCTTTCCTCAGTGCACACATAGTATTTAAAGTGCAACTGAAGCCAGTCAGTCTTGGATAGAATGGAGAGCGATTAGAAAACCTGTCAGGTTTTTATTGCCGTGTCCCCGTTAGGGAGATTCATCCTCTCTATTTGTCCTGGTGGCTGTCATCACTGAAAGTGAAAATTCCAAATTTGGGGTTGTCATCAGAGCCGTAAAATCTTCCAATGGGGACACAGTTCCGGTGACCAGCTGACCACCAGGGATTTCCCTTACCCGGAGGAATTTCCTGTTGTGGCTATTGGACAGAAGTGAAGGGAAATATCCCCAATGGGACACAAATGGCAATAAAAAAAAAACTGGCAGAGGTTATGACTATATCCAAAAACTAAAAAGAAAAAAACATTTCGCCTTCAGTTCTAATTATAAGAGAACTATGGGGTGAACTTTTTTCCCCCCATAGTTCTCTTAAGGGTCACGGGAGAACATATACTAACCTCCTCCCGTGACCCAAAGCTCAGGCTATTCCTCACAAGCGCCGCAGCCAGGACGGATCCCGACAATACTGTCGAGATTCACACAGCTGCGGGGAGCGGTGACTGACAGTCACCACACTGTGCAGGGAGACTATCGGGAAGTAAGCGGATCGGCGGCATGTTTCTGCTCACTGCCCGATCTATAGAGCCGACCTGTGACAGTCTCAGTGTCACATGTCGGCTCGAACTATGAGGTTGAGTAAAAAATCACTCACCTCATAGTTCTCCTTTAAAGTAAGAAACACCAGGCAAACAGCATTTCCAGAAGGCAGTCAACATATATCTTTCATGATAGGTGTAATGTTTTAGGGGCAACTGCCAACGATACCTTCCTATGGTTGTTAACAGTGACATAAAAAGTGCATATTAAATTCAAAATATGTTACATGCGTATGTCTTTCTCTGTCCTTCAACACCATTTTGCAGGACAACATGTAGCTCATGACTATACAATCCTAGGGATTTGAAGCTGAACTCCAGACACATATAAAACAACAATGGAATCCAGTTATATATTCATTGAAAAAAAATCATTAAATGTGTTTTTACACACAGCAGCTAAATCAGTCTGGATATTTTCCACTGGTAATCTGCACTCCGGAAGGGTAAAGGCCAGCACTCTCAGCCAATCAGGCATCTGCTTACAGCAGAAGAGAGTACAGGAATGACCACATCAGCATCCTGCTATTCCTTTATTGGCCAATCAAACACTGGTCTAGGTCATGGACAAAGCTGTACTACATACCTAAAAATCCAGACAAAACGTTTTTGCTCTAGTTTTGAACAGAGAAGGTATGTTTGTTCCTGTTGTGGAGATTTACCCTATTTGCCCTTGTCCACTTACTGACGCTTACAAAGTCTTAAAGGAACTTACAGTTGTATTATGTCAGGGTTGTCCAGTTATGTAGAGTATACATAAAACCTACTCAAGTTTCCATCACACACACACACAAAAAAATTTACCTTTTATGCTGCTAGAATAGTAGGAGTCAGTGTGAAAGTGAGAGATGTAAAGTGTATGTCAGGGCATAAAATGAAAACCTATACAGTAATCTCTGAATTACATGCACATCTCCCCAGGTTTTATCCCTTTAAAAGACACTGCAAGTACAATACACCTGTTGATCTGCTAATAATAGTGCACGAGAGTTGTGGACTGAGGACACATGGAATTTTGGTGGACTGAGTGGTGTCAGCCCTGCCCATTTTTCTCTTGCCAAACTACTCAAACCTTCCCGCTCTTCAATCCCTACAATAGACTAATCATTCTGTAGTCCCAAGCTAAGAACTGGGAGGGCTCATTATCCTCCTTGAGACCATACAGGTCAGCACTGAATTTCTGACATGTTCAACAAATATTTGTTTTGCACTTATCAAACAGATATAACAAAATGCTTTCAGTGATATATTTAAGAGACCAAAAGGGAGTAGATAAGAGAAGTTCATTGTTAGCGTTTACATACACTTTAAGGCAGCAGGGGCCAGGCATAGCTACTTGCACCATCAGCTCATGATTGACACATGGAACACCTCTCCAAGAGACATATGGAGGCGGTGATTCCCGAGTTCCGTCCAAAAATGGCTGATGCCTGGCTCTGAGACACATTACAGGGGACAAGCATTCACCAAAATAAAAGTTTGAGAAAAGTCAGAATGTCTTATCTTTATGCTTGTTCTACTTCAGTAACCATGCACCAAAGCCAAAACCCAGCCAGGCCTTAGCATCCCTTTTTTAACCTTGCAGAAATAGACACCATCCCGAAACTGCCCCGCTGTATGAATTGTTGATATACTAAAGACGCAGCTGAAAAACTAATATTAATTTAAATTTTGTTCAATAAGAATTCTTTCTTCTTTACTTACATCATCAGGGGGGCAATGTGACCAATGGATCCGGGTGTGAACAGGGTAATGGTTCACACCCATTCATTTTTCGGTGCCCTTCCGCTAGGACCCATTGAAAAACGGATCGGAAGGAAAATCGGAAGGTAGAATTGCAAGTCATCAGACCCTCCAGTGACTTCCGATTTCCTTCCGATATCGGTGTGAATGCACCCTTTCATTACCCCAAGGCCTCCTGGAATGCTTAATGCTTGTATCAGGAAGCGAAGTCCAGGAGTGACATGATGTAAAGTGGGTGGGGAGGGTGAGAAGGTCCACTATAACTGGTGTTGGGCAGTACATGTTTTTTAAGCAGGAGTTGGGCTTTAAGCAAACTGTCCCCATTGTGGTATATAATTAATACATAATGGCACCACAGTTTGATATTTTTATTATGTGCCTGGAAGGTAGGGTTGGATTGATGCAATTCTACACTACAGTCCTACAGGGGCATTGTATCATTCCACACACAGTAATAGTCTTTTTCCATTCTGTAACCCACCTCTGCAATAATTAAAACAGAGCGCTAAAGAGGCGCCTGAATATTCTTCATAGCGGGAGTCATTTCCCTGCAGGCGGACAAGACTCTTCAAGCAGGTATGGAATGTTCTCTACACACACTTGTTCTTGTCAATACAGCCCTGTGCACGGAGAGCAGCTGGGAGACAGAACGTCCTATTCAATCTCAATTACTGATCTGCCGAGCTCGGCAACAGCAGGTTAGCTCCGCCATGCACATCTGTTTAACACCTTGGCAGAAAGACTTGCTAAACGGAGCAGCATCTCTCCATATGGAGGCAAATCTAATAGAGCATCTGCGCACAGCAAACAAGTGCTCTTTCCACATTGTGCACCAAAAAGAGCACATCTTACTTCTATTTCCTAAATGAATCCATTTAAGAAACCTTTAACTGAGCAGTTTAAAGAGTCAGTCTACCCAAAACAGATGATTTCAGGTCGGGGTGGCTGGTTTCTGGTATTTTTCAATCACCCCGGACAGCTAGATTCAGGCCTCATTCACAAAAGGCAATTGAACACATGCCATTAGATGCATTTATATGCATTTAGAGAGCTATCTGCATCTGATGATTTCCTAATGAGGTCATTCACTTTGCACATTACATGCCTTCAGCTGCGGTCAATTTACCTGTCTTTAGGAAAAAAAACAGAAGTCTGATGCGTCTGGGGTCCCAATAGAATTTCTGAACTCATCTAAACCCACATTATAGCCAGAACATCTAAAAAACAGGAAGTGATGTAGAAGAAATATAACTTGTGCTGCATTTAGCTTTCCCACTGTGAATGAGGCCTTAAAAGAGCCCCAATGTTTCGTCTTTATACTCCTGTCACTCACAGTAATAGCTGCGGCAGGTAGGCAGACTTGGAGAATTAAAGCAGAACTCCAGAAATATCTTTTCTTTACATATGCTGGGTAACAAATAGTTAACTGTAAATAGGTGTTTGCCACCTTCTAATTGCTGCCATCTCTTGACTATTTACAAATCTCAATTATGCTGGGAAATATAGCTTTTGCTTTACTTCCGGCACTCCTATGGACAAATAGGTGGACAACAACAGGACGGTATTGGTGTAAAGGTGCTACGCAAAAGGTAGAGTCCACGAGGCCCCGGTACAGGGGACGCAGGTGAGCACTGACTGCCAGGGGAGCAGGTATCAGGCAAGAACAGCTTCCCTAGACATAAAGAACAGTTAACCCTTACAGTGCAGAGGTAGCCCAGCTGCAAGGGGAGTTTTTGTTTACCTGGAGATATGCTTTAAGGATTAGAAAGAGAAATTAGTCTTTTCAATTGTGATATGCAAAGATATTGATTTCTTAAATCTATTCTGTGATATTGGAGCACCTAGATTGACTTCCATGGTCAACAAATTTCATTTTCAGTCCCCTACATGAAAATTAAGATTGCTCTGCAAAAAAGGACTGTAATTGCTCAGTGAACTGATCCAAGCATTCTGCAAGTTTTCTCAGGAAACAACAAGCATAATTATGCCATCATTAAACAACAACTTCACTGAGACATAATCATCTTTGGGTGGAAGGTATGCAGGGAATCTAACATTCAAAATGATGAATTACCGCCTCAACCCTGCCATAAAGAGACTGGCAGAATATAACATGGCAGATACTTGGATGAGGATTGCAGAAGTACATTTCATGAGCTAGGTTCCCAGCCTATTTCAGGGGAAGTTAAAAAAAAAAAAACACACACAAAAAAAACTCCCTTGCAGTGGGGCTACCCCTGTTGGTTAATGTCTAGGGGAGCTGTGTAAAAAGGACTTAATAACACACTCCCCCAGCCCCCTCACATGTTCACGTCTTTGCAGGGAGGAGGCTGTGAGCAGGACCGATCCCTGGTTATCTGGGGGTAATTAGTGAGGTCTGCTGCAGATCTTACTAATCACACCCAGATAACCAGGGATCGATCCGCTTTCTTTCGGCCCGGAGCCCAGAACTGTCAGAGCTCTGGCCATAGGAAGCCAGAGCTGACAGGAGCTGCTCTGCGGTCTGCATCCGACACAGATGCAGACCGAGGAGCTGCTCCCGCAAGTCAGGTACGCGGTCTGCGACCTTGTGCCTGACATGTCAGCTGGCTGCGGGCCACATAGTACCGGCTCGCGGGCCGGAGTTGGCCTGCGGACTGGTACTTGGAGACCCAAATTTCCACTCGCCCCCACACTTTATTTTTACTCGCCAAATGCGAGCAGGCGAGTGGAAATTGTGAGCCCTGTTGTACGTGATGACGTCAACCATTGCAGCGCATAGAGGGGAAGAGGCAGCAGGGGCCAGTCTTGGGGGCCTACAGGAGCAGGGATCAGGTTAGTAAAAGTCCTTTACACAGGTACCCTAGACATAAATGAGCAGTTAACCCTTGCAGTGCAGGCGAAGCCCCATCACATGGCGAGTTTTATTCCGGAAATAAGACTTTAAATATATTTTAGCAAGTTCTAGACAATGTCTAGAAGAACTATAAACATGACAAACTACAACATTTATTTTGAATCTTTACAAAAATAAAGTTTAAATTAAAATGTGGGCAAAAATTGTGTTAAATGATTGCTTCGCACACCACATAAAAATGCACAAACTTTAGACAAAACATATAGGGGTACTATAAATCCTAATAGGTGCTATTGCTCAGACCCCACGTCCAGCACGTGTAATAGTTGGAATGTTGGATAATGCCATTAGAGACTTGGTGATTGTCATTCGAAATTTTGTTTGCGTTTCTTTCTCATTTAACATTAGAATGTATGGAGTTTCCTGAACGAAAACCACATTCACTATTAGAATTTTGTTCAGTTGAGAAAAAATTTCCAACATGCTTCTTCTCTTTTTTTGCCACGGAAGTCAACAGTGATCATCAATCTGACTCCATCAAGTATTAGAAAGTCTAAACAAACATTCTGAAATCTATTTTGCTCATACAACAATTCTAACCATGTATTAGTACCATACTTTCCTAATATAGAGAAGTAGACAACAATGTCCACACGGATATTGTACACACCATCAAATGTTACCCTAACAACATGCAGTGTAGAAACAAGTATAATAGTACAGAGGAAAGCAAAGCATAAAGACAACAGTGAGTTGCAGTACAGGAAGTGGATCAATGTTTAAATTACAAAGAGTGAGTTGTTCAAAAAGCAATACAGAAACCATGGCAAGGTGGAGAGAACCAGGTATGGCAATGTTTTGGAAGGAAAAAAACAAAACATGGTAATAAGTGGGTTTCCAAAACTATTTGGTGATCAGAAGGTCTCGGAGCGCCGCACACCGGAGCAGCAGTGACACGACGCTCGGCGAAGTAAGTGAGATGACACCTGGCGCTGACTCGAGTATAAGCCGAGGGGGGCACTTTTCACCCAAAAAAATGGGCTGAAAATCTCGGCTTATACTCGAGTATATACGGTAATGGGAAGAAAGGGAGAAAGATACAGTCCTGAGTCTGTTGTCAGTGCTTACACAAAGTATACATAATTTATAGACTAAGATGGAAAGGGAGCTGACAGAGCTTTTATGTAGCATTAAGGAGGCAGATGGCTCTTCAATCTGTCTTTCAGCTCTGATGTCAGGGAGCAGGGAGGCTTCTCTGAAGCTGGAGAGCAGAGAGGCCACAAAAGCGAGACCCCCCCCAACTCGGAGTCATAGAAGCCAGAGAGCAATCACAGGTGAAACCAAATGTATTCCTTCCTTGTGAGATTAAACGCCAAGGGCAGCCGTACGTTTGGGTTGTTCCAAAACAATGCTATGAGCAGCTTTTTACAGATTGGGTGCAAGAAGAAAATCTTTGTACAATAAAAAGGTACACAACATGGAGAACTTATTACAGCAACTGAAGGAAAGTATTGATCAGTAACCACTTTAAGACCAGGGTTTTACACCCCCTTCCTGTCCAGGCCATTTTTCAGTATTCAGCGCTGCGGTACTTTCACTGACATTTATTCCGTCATGCAACGCTGTACTGGAATGATTCTTATATAATTTTTCAGGGACAGATTGAGCTTTCTTTTAGTGGTATTTAATAACCACTGGGGTTTTTTTTTTTAGAAAGTAAAAAATTAAAAAGTAACAAAACTTTAGAAAACAATATAAAAAGTTTGGACCACGTCACGCAAATAGACACCAAACATGTCAGACCTTAAAATTGCGTGCCCCCACGAAAGTGCAATAAAAACTACCATACCCAAAATTGCCCACGGTTTAAAAGGTTTTACCGCTCATCAATTTAGTGTGTACAGTGATTGATGGCCGTACAATTATTGCTCTCACTCCAACGTTCACAGTGTTATGCAACATGTGCGGCACAATCCTCATTTTTGTGGTGGGGGGGAGGGGGAAAAGGCTTGAAAACATTTTTTGTGTTTTTTTTACATTTTTTGTATATGTAACTTTAATTTCTAAACTTTTTTAACACATAACTTTTTTGCTAAGAATCCCCCTATATGATAGCAAAGACAGAATGTGACACGTCCTCTTTATGGACTTTTAGAGCCCAAATGTCACCTAGGGACCCCAAAGAAGCTGTCATTTCAGCAGTTACCCCACCCTTACAACCGTCATCCTCAAGATGGTGTTTACCATCATCAAATACACCAATGAAAACCATTTTATCAAAAAATGCCCATGGAAGGGGAATAGGTTGTGCAGCACAAGCTCCAGGCCAGACAATTTTCTTTAGGACATCACAAATACAGAACATCCAGCTGAAGAGTACTGAAGAGAAGGAGAGATGCGACTTGAGATGTACAGTGTTCTGGACGCATCACCTGCCCCTCCACACTGTCCTCCATTCACAAAAATGTCTAGTATTTTTTAAAAGAACACAAGACATTCTGTGCATGAAGGAGGAGAGATGAGATCGCATCCTTGCCCCCTCCTCTCCTCTTCCAATCACAGAATTATTTGCATTCTTTAATAAAGGGACTGCTCGGTCCCAACTATAGCTCTGCTTTCTGCACAGGTTATGTGCATCACAGTGATGATGGCATTGCTACTTTTACAAGGCAATAATTGGGTTTGCACGGGCATCTGGTGCACAAAGTTGATTTATATCTTTTGTGGCTATTAAGGAATACACAAATTAAAGTTTTTTTTGCCTGGAGTTTAACTTTAAGCTTCGGAGCAGAGAGATGGAGTTCAGTCAGTCAGCTATAGCTTAATACTAGAGGAAAAACAATAATCTTAGCCAAACAGATCTGACTGCTCTTTCCACTTAGATCAATTAGGGATGTCTGGTACAAAATATTTTCTGCAAAAAAGCTTCCAACCTTCCTGCCAATAGAAGAGAACCAGACAGCTTAGTATTTCTATATACTGGGTGTGTTGGCATGTGTGGTTTGTCTCCAATGAATGCCATGCATTCCTCTCTGAAAATGATTAAAAACAAAACCTATAAATGGACCAGTTCAGCAGAGTCCCAACTAAAGCTGGTCACAGACTGCTGCCTGGACCCTACAGAAGAGTCCTTGTCAACTTACAAGGAATAGAGAACCTTAAATGGAGCCACCGATGCCACCAAAGGGGCACACAATACTCGTTATATGGAATACCACAGAAGATAGTGAGAGCGTACAGGCGTGCTACGGGTGTGATTAGAGACATGCTGATGGAAGCGGTCAGAGACACGTTACATGAGACTGCCAGAGATCACTGCCATTAGAACATCAATACAGAGGAAAGGTAGAGAAGAGAGAGAGCGCTAGCAAAAAGAAGGGAGGAGAGGGAAGAAAGGGAAAAGAAAAAGAGAAAGGAGGGGAGAAAGAGGGAGAAAAGGAAAAGGAAAATAGAAGTCAGAGAGAAATGTGGGAAAATAAAATTAAAAGTAGGAAGTGAGAGTGTATTATCTATTAACTCAAAACAAGAATGTCATGAACCACAATATGACTTTTTTTGCAGTCCGTGTTTCATTGGGGAGATTTCCCTTCACTTCCTGTCTATGAAGCAAAACACGAAATGAGATGAAATCTCTCCAAAGTAAGGAAAATCCTCTCATAGACATTTGTCACTAGATTTTCCCTGGTCAGCAAGACAAGCACAGGAGGTTGAATCTCCCTATGTTTTTCACTTGACATGGTTCTTATGAAATGAGCACATTGTTATCCTGAAATTATTTCTGATGTGCTGGTGAAATTTCTTCAGGTGATCCATGAATCTCCCCATGGACACATAGCAATAGATCCTGACACAGGTTCTAATCTTTCCCAATTCCATCCAAAATTACTCCTGAAAGTTGAATGTTGAAGAGTCTTCCAAAGGCTGCTCCACTGAAGGGAGGGAAGGTAGCAGACACTGGCCTCCGGAGAGGTTAGCATATTACCTCTTCTATTGCAGGCAAGTTCCATTAGAACAGCAAACACTGTCTTTAGGTTTAATCATGAAAACACACAAATCTAAGGATTGGAATTTACATTTCTGATTCTAATATTATATTTTAGACTTTTTAGTTAGTTATAGATATATTATAGATGATAGATACATTTTTTGGGGGGCTCAATATCCACCACGACCCTTCTTATACTAAATTTCTATTCCCATCCAAAGATTACTAGAAAGTAAAGTATTTCTGCCAGACATAACTGGGTCTTGTTCCCGCAGTCCTCTGACAAACTTTACAACATACCCTTTTTTTAACCAACAGACCAGGGAAAGCAGGCAGAGTTTGTACTATGCACCAGCAGGGGACACTGCATCAACAACTGACTAACCAGGCGCCGTACTCGCTCCTTACTCCAAATACGAGAAGTCAAAATGCATTAAGGCACTAAGGCTCAATTTACAAAGCTGTCTCTTACATATTAGGCCAGAGCATTCATACTATTTTGGAAGATTTATTATAAGGAAGGCAAATTTTAGAACTTTGCTCCAAATCCAAGGAGGTACAAAGCTGGTCTCCCTGATAGGGTTGCATTAAATTGTCAATATCCACTTAACTGTGAAATTAAATGATTAGATTTAAATGAATAAAAGGTTAGTGACTTTTTAATCTAGAGAAACTGAATAAAAATTATATCATTTTATAAAACTTATGCAACACAAAACACTAAGGGGGTTATTCACTAAAGAGCCGAAGGATCCAGCCGTAGCTTCAGCTGATCCTTCGGCTCTCTTCGGGCCTAGCCGTCACTGCCAGCTCCGCCCAATTGTTTTTTGTTTTTTTTTAAATATATATACATTTTTATCTTATTTTTAATTTCCCTTTTTTTTAATCATTTTTAAAATAATTTTTTAACCTTTTTTTTTTTTCATTCTTTGCACCTATTTCCTATTCTGCTCAGTACCACAGAGGTACTGAGGAGAATAACCAAGCCGAATGCCACTCGGCGGCATTCGGCTATTCACTTACTGCCGTTCGCCCCTATGTGAATAGGGGTCAACGGCAGCGAGTGAGCTGCCGGAGCTTCGGCTCAGCTGCTCCAGATGTGGGATCGGCTGAGTGGAAGTCCCTCTGTGCTTCGTGCTCAGCAGAGCATGTTCGGCTGGCCGAAGGCAGCCGCTGTACGGCTGAAATCATCCGTACTGAGCCGGAGTGAATAGCCGAACGCTGTTTAAACAAAACAGCCCTGTCACTAAAACATCACTAAATTCCTAGTAGTAATTATACTTGTGCTGAAGATGGCATACCTCACACATACAAGTGAATATAAAAAGTTGTATAATGTAAATGCTATAAACTGCGTAATATGTCATCTATTCAGATGTCACACAAAAAATTAAAAAGAAAAAAATATCCAAAACATGACATATTCTGACTATACAGATCTATTGAGCAAGCTTTCCAGTGAGTAGCTGTCATCTGTAAAGAGTGTCGATATGGTATAAGTATTTACAGTATATGGGATTGGAGTATGGTCTATTATTACACTCGGTATAATAGGAGAGAAAATGGGCAATGCCCAACCATCTAGGCCAGCCTTTCTCAACCTTTTTACACTAGAGGAACCCTTAAAATAATTTTCAGCTCCCAGGGGACCCCTGCTAAAAATTATAGCTATAGTTTATGGCAGGTCGATAATCATAAAATTAAATGAATAATAAAAAGAATACAGCCTGAAAATAAACTGCAAACATTGTGGTAGACCCTTATACTAGGGGCCAGTGGAGAAGTGCCCCCTTACATTCCTGGCCATTGTAGAAGTGATCCCTTACACTGAATGTTTGTGAAAAATTGGTGCCTTATGTTGATTGGTGGGCGTTTTTTACCTTAATGCAGAGAATGTATTGAGATAAAAAGAAGAAAAAAACAGCCTTTAGTACTACTTTAAAAGATTACTACAAATGCAGAAGTGTGACTGGACCCTATAAGGACAGGTGAGGCTTCTAAAGCACTTTTTTTTTTACCCCTTACCCCGTTCTTGCCTGCCAGCGTGTCTGCCACCTAATTTCCCAACTCAACTTGAGACCTAACCTTTTATTCAAAAGGTGTTTAATTTAATGTAAGTAAAGTTCAACACAGTATCCACAAGAGCGATCATCTTTATATTAGAACTTAAGACAGCCATGTCCAATCACAATAGCAAAGCGCTAATGATGAAAACAACCGCCCAAAACAGCATTGTGACACATAATATAAAAGGGGTTAACTACACAGGCAATTTTAAAAGGAAACTTGTACTGAGAGAATCTAGTGGCTGCCATGGCTGACCCCCCTCATGACAATGCTAGAATTTGTTCTGACAGCAGAGAACCCATAGTAATAATGATCGGCAATTTCAATTTGTTATGTTGCACGGTATTAGTACAACGGTTTCTCAAACCCATAAAAAATACATTCAAATTATTTTAATGCAAAGAAACGCAATAAAATCTCCTAATATAAAAGAGAAGACTGAGATAAGTAAAGACATACTAAATATGTAAAATAGCTAAAAGTGTGTGCGCCTGTGAAACGGAGACACAAATATGATAACCAACATTGTCCATGGACAATGCTTTAAAAACCTTTACAACTCATCAGTTTAGAGTTAAAGGAGAACTATGGGGTAAGTGTTTTTCCCCATAGTTCTCCTAAGGGTCACGGGAGGACACAAACTAGCGTCCTCCCGTGACCCAAAGCTCAGTATACCGCGAGCTACAGCTCGCAGTATACGGAGACCGCCGTAGCCGGGACAGATCCCAACATGGGACAGATCCCCTCACTTGCCGATCTATTGAGCTGACGTGCGACAGTTTGATTGTCACACGTCGGCTCGAACTATGAGGCTGAGTTTGTGTGAAAGTACAGCTATCTTTTAATGCTCAGCAAGAAATTTAACCACTTGCCGACAGCCACCACATGGAAAGCAGTGTGCTGCAAATGGGATGATTGCCGACAACTAGTTAAATCAGGCTAAAATCACCCAAGTAGATTAGCCCCACTGTGAACAGTTTAAACACCTGCAGAGTATGTCTAGACCTTTTATTTGTGAAGCTAGCAAAAAGATGCCGCATTCCACACTGGTCTGAACATGGGAAGATTGCCACGGTAGGCTGTTTATTCTAATAGAACTGTGGTACCTAAAAATCGCACTATACTACCGAGAGTAAATACTACCGCTGGCTGCAGACAGCAAAGATGTGCTATGGAGCCACTGGCAGACTGTTCTATTTATACCCTCCGAGTCAAAACTAAAAATAACATCAGTGTCATCTTCAAAGGAGACCAGAAGGGAATAAACAAACACCATTTTCGTTGTCATAAAAAGGAACACAAAAAGGATGTCAAGGACAGGAGGGACTTTTGATTACAATAACAGTCATTTAGGCTATTACGGGTCACCAAATTTGTCTACCAACATTTCTGAGCTTCTGTGCACATGGAATTAAAGGGAAACTCGTAGAATAGTCACGGGTCAATTTTGTTTTTAAGCTGTTGTTTATACACACATGACATACGTGTGCTCAAAACACTGTTGGGTGTCTAAGAGAACTCAAGCTACCCTTCAATGAAACCTTGCATGGAGCTGTCCGATAAGGGATCATTCAGGGCTTGTTCACACCAACATGTCTGTTAAGCTGCGTTTTTGTGAACACCACTGCACATGATGATTGGTGTGAACGAAGCACATAGATAACAACTGTTTTCACACCATACATGTACAGTGGTGTGCAGAAAAACACAGCTCAACAAACATGGTGTGAACAACAAAGGATCTCTACCTGCTAGCTGGACTGAAGACTACATAATATATGCAATACTTCATAGCACTTCTGCCTTACAGCACTAAAGGTCCCATGGTTCGAATCCCGGTCAGGACACTATCTGCAAGGAGTTTGCATATTCCCCTGTACTTGTGTGGCTTTCCTCCGGGTACTCCGGTTTCCTCCCACAATCCAAAGACATGCTGGTAGGTTAATTGGCTCCTGTCTACATTGGCCCTAGTATGTATGTATGCATGTGCAATAGGGACCTTAGATTGTAAGCTTCTTGAGGACAGTGACTGATGTGAATGTGCAGTATGTAATAAGCTGCATGAATTGTCAGCTCTATATAAATACCTGTAATAAATAATAATTTACCTGATAAACATTTTTGTTTACTCCTGACCAGAAAAAAAAAAATATGAAAAACCTCTACAGATTCCATTTAAGCAGCCCTAAAACTGGATAACACAACAATCACAACCTAAGGTTGCAGTACTTACAAAGTGTTTGTCCGTTTGAGCGGTTATTAAGGAATGATCATACACATGTAGGCCCCTATATCCCAATATAGAATGGCCTATCTTTTTCTGTTTTACCCTATCGCAATCAACAGCCTCATATCCACTTACAAGGAATGCTACACACAATGCAAGATGGATATGCCACAAAACATATACAGTAATACCTTGGTTTACGAGCATAATTCGTTCCGGAAGCATGTAATCCAAAGCGCTTGTGTATCAAAGCGAACTTCCCCATAGGAAATAATGGAAATTCAGATGATTCGTTCCACAACCCAAAAATATTCATATAAAAATAATTACAATACTGTACTGTAATATAATACTCTACAAAATATAAAAGAAAAATAAACCAATTACCTGTACATTCGTGGCTGGTGTGAGGGGGACAAGAGAGAGGAGGATTATTGTGTAGGACGACTTTCACTATCACTAACGGAATCACTGCTATCTCTTGACTAAATGGGATCTTTTTCATTTCGTGAAACCTTAACAAGGAATCTATCCAATGTGACGTTGCATTGTCCATAAACAGACTCATTGCTAGCACTAGTACAGCCTTATTCAGTGGTGCTTTTCTACAGAATTTTGCTCTTATTGCAAGACATTGCTTGTATATCAAAGCAACATTTTTCAGAAATGTTTGCTTGTCTTGCAAAACACTCTCAAACCAAGTTACTTGTAAACCAAGGTATTACTGTACATTAGCTGGCCTGCTTAGGGGTGGCATGCATAGCATGGATGAATTACATGGTTGTATTTTCTTCAATATCAAGATGCAGATCACCACTTTACATTTTCCATATTCTAAACATTGAGCCACAATATGACTGATCCAGTCTTACAAGCAAGTACATCATACAAGAAACAAAAAGACAAAAAGGGACACATCAGAATTTCTCCTGGTGAAGTGAACTATGAGAAATGAAAGCAAAACCATGACCACTTAAAGTGACACTAACCTCGGGAGTGAAACCTTAAAAATGCATTCACGTACTTTAATTATTAACAAAAATGTATCTTATTTGTGTATCACTCCCCTGTAGATCCTCAAATCATCTCTGAATTGGTGCTGACACTGTCCTGGGTTCAATAATTAGAAATACTGAAGTCAGAAATTTTGCAGGAGATGCCAACCATGGCAGTATACTTTCAAAAGTACTATGTGGTGTCGATTGATGAAAAGCACAAACACGTCATTTGAGGTAGAGATAACGTTATCAGACAAAAGAAGTTTGCTGGTAATGGTGGACTGAAGTGAACACCTACTTCATGTGACAAAATAAGGACTGTACACCTACCGTATATCAGGGGTGGACAAATTCATATGGAATTTGGAAGCCAGAGATCCAAGCCAGGAGCCAACTAGAGAGAAGCTCAACAGTTAAGCGCCAGCTGTAATTTTTAAAGAGCATTGCCTGCTGGGATTTGTCCAGCCCTCACCTATGTGATATTTATGTATGTGAGCGGATAATTTTTATGAGAAAACCATTATGGGATAAAAGGTGACTCAATATGTTGCACATGAGGGGACCGTCAACAAGGACAATTTCTGGCTATGAGCAATGATACCGGCCGCAGTTCCCACCCCGCCCACACTCCTGCCGGCCGCAGCTCCCGCCCTATGGAAGAGGCATAACATCAGACCGGGACCGGCAACAGCACGCCGCCTTCTGGGACGTCCAGTCCTCCCCCAGCCAGGTAAGACATCCCCCGAAAATGAGACCTAGTGTCTTTTTTCGTGCTAAAAAGAAAATAAGACAGTGTCTTATTTTCGGGGAAACACGGTATGTAACTAAAAACTTTGCTTAAGGAAATATAAAATAATACTTCTACAATGATCATTTACATCATAAAGCAGAACTCCGGGGGAAACCTTTTTAACGCATGCAGTGGGGCTACCTTTTTAACGCATGCAGTGGGGCTACCCCTGCACTACAAGGGTTAGGTACTCGTTTGTGTCTAGGTTAAAAAGTAAAAACAAAAAAATCAAAAAAGTTACTCGCCTGAGCGGGCTGGCTCTTACATTGGTCGCTTTCCGTCCTCGTTCCTCCTCCGCTGCGGCGGTCTAGGGATCCTTCAGTCATCACGTTCTATACACTGTGTATAGGACATGAGCACACCGAAGGACATTTCATCGCTCCAGCAGAGGAGGAGACGGGCTGGAGGGAGCGCTGTCACAGCCAGATGGAACCGAGGTTAGGGTGAATATAACTTTTTTTGGTAACCTAGACACAAATAAACAAACACTTAACCCTTGCAGTGCAGAGGTAGCCCCCCTGCAAGGGTTATGAATTTTATTCCTCAGAGTTCTTCTATATACCAATACCAAAAGAATGATGTCACTTTAAGGATAAGGACAGCAAATGCATGAAAATACTTGGATGAAACATAATAAAACAGCATTTTGTTGTCCAGTTTTTTTTTTGTAATTTACAATAGAACCAGATACTCTGTAACCAATCCTGGCCAGCTTACACTTTTCAAAACCTGATACCACATTTTTATGTCCGAAAGTGAAAGCAGAATGATATGGGCACATGAGCTAAATATACCAACTTGATAACATGAACTTGAATCATGAAAAGGGAGACGCTAACCGTCATTGGCTACACAAATAGCTCTTTCAGGAAACAACTGCAGTCAGTGACTTCTCGGCTCCTTTCAATTGCTGCTTCTAAACATCCTCCCACTGGGCTTTAAAATGGCTTCATCTAACACGGACTACATTACACACCTCTTCCTCGCAGGAAGCAAATGAGAGCTCATTATTCCAGTGTTTGAGATTCTTTTTTTTGCCCTTTATTATTATTATTTCACTTGGCCAAAAAGTTGGTATGTATGGTGTGCCCTGGTTCAGGAGATGACATTTGTATTTCAATGCAGAAGGTTTATTCTGAAGTGTATTATTGTATAGAATCACCCTTCAATAGACCCAGTCACTATAGTTTTTAATACTACAAACCTGATGTTAGGTTGTCTGGCGTGCAAATGAAAGCTCAACTGTGTCATCAACCAAAGCAATGCACAAGGTACTGAGTTACAGCAACTGATAACAGTTACGGCTAATGATCAGCTCAAGTGACTGACGATCACAGAAAAAGAGCATGTAAAGTCCATGGCTCAACTAAATGTGACATTTTTCATGTCTTATCTGAATAGGATTAAACCCTTCTCAGTTCCTCAATGGAAACCTGCTGGTTTCATTGGTTTTTTTAACAAATTAAAAAGGAGAACTATGGGGTCAGGGCTTTTCCCCATAGTTCTCCTTAGGGTAACGGGAGAACACAAACTAGCGTCCTCCCGTTACCCTAAGCTCAGTATACCGCGAGCTACAGCTCGTGGTATACTGTGACACTGCAGCCGGAGCGGATCCCGACATCGATGTCGAGATCCGCCCAGCTGCGTGAGTGACAGCTGGCTCTGCCTATCTAGAGGCAGAGCCAGCTGTACCCGCCCCCTCCCATTCCGCCAGTCAGCACTGGCGGATCGGAGCGGGGACGAGGGAATCCAGCCCCTCCCCTGTCACGGCAGAGAGTCGTGACAGGATCGAGAGGTGAGCAAACGCCGATATATGTTCGCTCACCTCCCGATCTACTGAGCCGACCTGTGACAGTTTCATTGTCACAGGTCGGCTAGAACTATGAGGTGAGTGAAAAGCACTCACCTCATAGTTCTCCTTTAAATAGACTAAAGTGAAGAAAAAAAAAACAATCCTGAAAATGCTTGCTGCCCAGCTGCATGGATTTCCAGACCCAGGACAAGTATCTAGCAAGTCAGAGAAAGACTCATTATCTGTAAATAGCCAGAACCCATTATTCCAACTCCAAGTAATAAAGAACCTTTCAGAACCTTTGCAGTGAGGCTACCACCCCCAACCGCAAGGGTTGAGCGCTCGTTTTTTGTCTAGGTGCCAAGTTATACTCACCCGAATCACCGAGCTAGCTGGCTGTTACAGCGTTCCCTCCAGCCTGTCTCCTCCTCCAGCCATGGTATGTCCCTCAACATCCTCATGTCCAATACACAGTGTATGGAACGTGATGACTCCGAGACCTTGGCCTCCTGGAATGGAGGGGTGCTCCAGGGACTGGTCTAAAAGCAAGCCAGCTCTGAGGATTGTATAACTTTTTATTTTAGCACCTAGACGCAAATGAGCAGTTAACCCTTGCAGTGCGGAGTAGCCCCACTGCAAGGGTTAAGAAAAGTTTTTCCCAGAGTTCTTCTTTAAAGCCAGATAGCCATGAGGCTTGCCATTTAAATACCCTAAATCAGAGGTCACGTGGGAAGGAATTCACTTGATAATTGACCTCTGATTAGGGTATTTAAATGGCAAGCCTCATTTGTAAAGCTTGATCATAGCTGTCATCTCTTGGCTCATCTATCTTTTCCAGAATCATCAGAATCTGCGCTTTGATATGTGAAATTCTGGTCTTTAAAAGTGTTCCAGAATGTAATCACGGGCAAAGATAATTAAGAAGCAACAGCAGCTCATTAATATTCCACAAACAGAATACAATAAATAGCAAGATAGGGCAAGGTGGAAACAACAACTTCTACGGAAATTATTATAGCTGACTGACCTAATAATATATATTTAAAAAAAAAAACTATTTAAGTCTGTTACCA
>NW_017306829.1:481602-483206 GCF_000935625.1 Nanorana parkeri | reverse complement strand
AAAAAAAAAAAAAAAAAAAAGACAAAAATTGAAAGAAATAAGACGAGTATTTGCATCAGCAGGCGACAAGCTGCTTTCTAGAAACAGTTGTTTGTCGTAGCGAGAAGGGAGACGCCAGTGAGCATTACGCACAGCATCAAATGTCTTTGACGCCACCAAGAGACTAGCATGGTTATGAACTTAACCTACTATGTACCAGCATAAAAAAAAATTTAAACTAAATATGTCAAGCCCCCCCCCCAAAAAAGCAAAATAAATTAAAAACAGATGTTTTTATCGGATCAGTAATCCGTTACGTAAAGTGGATGTTTATTTTCTGAGGGCGCGATATAAATGAGTGTCTGCCAACCACTTATACAAACTGTTATATGGAACTAATAAATGATGTCTCAACTTCTTGTGGAGAAATTCTGCGCCAATGTCCAACACTGCAGTTGGATCCTGTAAAGGCTCCAACCATTTCCCTCCTTTTACAAACTTCTAAGCTGATGACGTTCCATCTAAGCAGAGCTGGTCATGCACTCTACCAATTTTTTTTTAAAAAACAATCTCCGATTCCGACAAAGGAAAGTCTTCAAATTATACAAAAAAGTTATTAAAAAGGAGAATGTATGTCACATGGTTTTTAAGAAGATCTCCGGGCTACCCCAGCACTGCCACGGTTAAGTTCTCGTTTGGTCTAGGGCAGGGGTAGGCAAACTCTGCTCTCCAGCTGTGCTGAAACTACAAATCCCATAAGGCATTGCAAGCCACAGACATGACTCCCAGAGGCAGAAGCATGATGGGATTTGTAGTTTCAGCACAGCTGGAGAGCCGAGGTTGCCTGCCCCTGGTCTAGGGGACTCATATAAAGCAGTTTTACGTACCTGATCCCCGGCTCTCGCTGTGTCCCTTCAGGCTGCTAGACCGGTCCGTGCAACCTCTTCTTCCCTTTGCTCTGGCGGTCTAAGTTAGACCGCTGACCTCATCATATCTTAAGCAGGTACACTGACCTGAATTAGACATGAGGACCCGAAGTACAATTCATAGCCGGCATGAAGGAGGAGAGAGGTGAGCGATGATCACTGCGTGACTGAGGAGCAGGTGAGTAATACAGATTTTTTTGAGTCCTATACAAAATGAGCACTTAACCCTTGCCGTGTGGGAGTATCCACGTTGCAATGGTAATTTTTTTCTTTGACTGAGGTTCTTCTTTATATACAAAAGTACCAAAACTACCACTTTGCAATGTATCTGTACTTAGGCATAAAAAACTGCAAGGAGAACAAAGATGTATTAGAAACCAGAAGTCAAAGAGTTACTGCTACCTGCAGGCTTGAATCTGCCCCAGCCCTTCACTTTGCAGGAGATGTTCTAAAGTGTTAAAATCCACTCGGAGACCAATCGGCTGCAGTTGCTGTTCAGGTATTCGGACAGTGGCACATCCAAGTGCACAGAAGATGTACTGGTGTGGTGATGCTCGTTCATTACCCCAATGACCAGGCTACAGGCAGAAAACGACCCAGGAAGCTACAACAGCTATTAGCCCTGTAACACTGCTGGCTATGCAGCATGGCAGACATGTGTGAATCAGAAAAGTGGCTGAATAGAATTACTAAAATATA
>NW_017306829.1:471136-480945 GCF_000935625.1 Nanorana parkeri | reverse complement strand
TATATTACATTGCTTGCTTGCTTGCCTACAGCCGGGTAGATGCTGTTCACACAGCACTTGCGCCCCGGGAGTATAGGAATTTCCTAAACCCATCAGCGCCATCTAGGGGCGCCAGTGCCATGTGAACTATTATAGATGATACCCATAGTGTTGTAATAGAAATTAATTTGGTACATTCTGATCTGTGGGGTATATGCATTGTAGCAGAGCTAGGTGTGCCCGATCCTCACTTACTGGAGCACTCTGAAAGCACGCTAACTTGTTTGTGTATCTCAAACGTAATCATTTTAATATTTGCAATGTAAAAGGCTGGATTCATATTGTTCCGTGTGCATGCAGCACACATGGTAATGCGCACGTGTAGGCGTGAATGGGCCTATATGGTTCCCCTTCCCCACTAAACTGAAGCATACAGATGTGAACCAACTACATAGGAAAGAATGGGATTTCTACTATCTGCATTTTTAAGCAGCACAATACATGAGGTTTTCTGCAACAAAATGGTGACATGCGACTAGACCCTATATAACATGAAAACATAAACCATGTGCTACACAAGTAACTGTAAATGCTACAAAAGATTAACTCCTGCGCCAGCAGAAGACGGCCTCTGACCTTACAGCTGCATTACCGTCTACAGGTTCCATTCACAGCAATGAAATGGAATGAAAACTACCAGACAGGTGTGTTCTGGAGCAAAGCCATCATAGATCAAACATGCTAAATATAAATTAACAGCCGAATACAGGGAGATTCCACACGACGGTCTCAGCCAAGGGCATATGGAAATCCCCGTTCTTCCTTGGTTCTGTATATTTTACTTCAATGGGGTCTGTCAACAAAGTGGACGATCATTAAAATTCACACCTCACCTGGATAAATACCGGGCACATGTCAACATCACTTTGTTATCTAGATTAAACAAAAATTGACTTTTTTCTTATGTCGATTAAGGGGGGTGGAGGGGAGCTATTACACAGATACACCGGATCATAGTCCTGGCAGCTAATATCACATAGTCCCTGGTTACCAATGATCACTTTATTACTTTCAGTTGAAAGATGCGATAATCAGAAAGGCTGCCACTATGACAGTAGATAATTACACACTATAGGCTCAATTCACAAAGCTAACAAACCCGGAGAAGAATCCTTAGTTATAAGGGTGCAGGTATTTTCAGCTGAGTCTTTGAGAATTAAAGTTACATCCTTATCCTTGTGTTAAATCTTTGTGCATTGAGCCTTATACCCCCAAAACAAGGACTCCACTACATTAACAAAAACATTTGAAAGAAATACATTGTAGATAGAAATAATCTTTGTTGGTAAAGAAATAAATGTATAGCTTTTATTAATTCACCTAAATCATGGCTGGACAAATCCCGGGAACCAGGTAGCTCATTAAAAGTTACATCTGGAGCCTAACTTCCTCTAGTCTAGTCAATGGGGCTGGCTCTTAAAAAAACTCTTGCTGGCTCTTGGATTCCATAATTAGTCTACCCCTGACCTAAATTGATTTAGCAAGCAATCATGTTTGTAGCTATATGTGTTCTGAGTCAGCTCAGACCACCAATGCTGTCCTTCCCATAAAAGTTTATCCAGCTCCCACAACAAAAAGTGGTCTTATTTTGGGGTCAGAAGAAGGGACGCGATATGTAGCTCGATATGATAGCTCGGTGCTTTCAGCAGTCTGATTTTTGTACACTATGGTTATTACTCCGTGTTTTTTTCACGAAATCTTCAGCTTCTCTGAGTGCACTACATGGACCCATGATATAGGTTTTCCCAAAGAGCCAGGTTTTCCCAAGATCTCCACAGAGCACAAAGGCTCCATCTGTTTATGCTCAATGCATAGGCTTAAGGTCAACATATTTACAAATTGGAGATCATCCAGACCATATCAGCAGAACATAGAATCCAGTTTAATAATACAGAAAAAAACCACACCTACTTTACAAATGATTCACATATAGCATACGTTTCATCGTATAGACAGCTTCACAGTAGAACAAAAACAAGCCCACCCTTACAACCTCCCTTTGGCTCCCCCTCAGTCCAATCCAGGAACAGTAGCCATACATCACACACTTTCATATAAAGTCCCCAAATGTGAATACATTGATGACATTTATCCCTTGATTCCCACTCTGAAGTTTACCCATGGTTTAACAGCGGTAGGTCAGTCTAGATATTACCGTGTTCCTTTATGTGCATGAATTCAGCTTTACCAATAAGCTGCAGAATAACAGAACTTATATCTTTTTTCCCTTAGCACAGAACCCCTATATTCCGGCTGGTTAAACGGCTCTATCTAATTTCCATCCAGGTTTTCCCGCTTAGCAGGTTGGTTTCCCAAAATGTATACAATAGGATTCATTGCAATATAGTTATAGATGAACCACTGTATTAGGGTTTCTACTTCTGATGTTTAGCAGAATTCAGAAACCGTTTGCTTGATAAGAGAGCAGCAGAGAGTGCAGATTATGGTAGCAGTAGTTCAGCTTGTCTTACCCAAGCATTAGTACATGATTCTGCTACATAAAGATGGGAGGCATGTAAATATGATGCAATATTTGAAGCATCACCACTGAAGAACTACTGGCTATAGATAAAAAAACTTAGATCTGGGAACATTCACAGCAGTATCTGGGATACATCAAGGAACTACAGCAAGAAAATAATAGCACACATAAAGCACTAGGTGCAGAGTGGGAGTGACCAGTAATAGTAGTACAAATGGTTCACTGTAGCCATTAAAGAACAAACAGTAGCAGCGGATAAGAGCACATGAAAGCCACTATTAGCATATCAATCATTAAATAACATTTAGACACAAATGTTACTTATTTACACATTAACCCTTCTGTTATCACAATTCATTTAATACTGCTAAAAAAAGACAATTATTATCCAACGTGATGCAGTGTGTTGATGTCGAAAGGAAAACCGCACACAGCACAAACTTCAGCCAAGGATCCATTTTGTGCATTCCAGTCTGTCAGTTCAAAGAATCGGGCTGACTCAGTAAGGTACAATAACATGCAGAAATGATCTTTCTTTACCCTGATTGCTGTCAAATTAAATCTGATTGGAAGCTCTGGTTGTCTACCCTTGGCAGATCATGAGTGTACCTAGCACTGCCTTTGTATGTCTTATCACCAAACAACTTAGAATCTACCTAATTCCGTATGACCAGCTGCATGCCCTCTATTATATGAAAGCAGGAAATAAAATCATATTTGCTCTTCTATCATAAGGCATCAGTCACGTTATCATAAACGTCTAACAGGGCAAACGAAGCGAAACAAACACAGGTACCTGTGTGATTCTGAGAAAATTCTTGTTTGCATTAGTTAAAGAATAATAGAGAACACTTCTGTTTTCTCTAACAAGCTAGTGCGGACAGAACAGGAAATCATGCCCAAGCTTCTATAGAACTATGACTTGCTCCGCACAGCAGTTATTGGTCTACAAGTCAGATATGTACAGCCTGCAATTTATGCTTTACAGGTTACCCAAAAGCCACAAACAGCCCATCTGTATAGTGCCATAATAACACAACAGGACAGTAGTAGGGCATTAGAATGTAAGCTCCCCCAGAGGGGTCAGTGGCCTTCTTCTGTATAAAGATTACAATGGGCAAAAACAGATCGTGATTTTTTTTTTTATGTAAATCAAATATACAGGTCCATGTAGGATTGCCTATTGATGAGAACCTAGCAAATATCAGTTTGGGGAGGTAGCTTGAAAAAGGTGGAAGTATTACCACGTCTTCTATCAGTTGATCTTCCCTTTTAGATTGTAAGCTCACGAGCAAGATCCCCCTAACCATCCTGTCGTGAGTTGTATTGTAAATGTACTGTCTCCCTTTATATTGTAAAGCACTGTAGGTGCTACATAAATCGCAAATAATAATATTCAAGTAGTAGGGGCATTAGATTGTAAGCTCCTCCAGAGGTGTCAGTGGTCTGTTTATGTATAAAGATTCCCTTTACAATGGACAAAAACAGATCATGATTGTTTATGTAAATCAAATACACAGGTCCATGTAGGATTGTCTATTGATCCTAGCAATCAGTTTGGGGAGGTAGCTTGAAAAAAGGTTGAAGCAAGCATTACCACGTCTTGTATCACTTGATCTTCCCTTTTAGATTGTAAGCTCACGAGCACGGTCCTCCTAACCATCTCGTCTTGAGTTGTATTGTAAATGTACTGTCTCCCTTTATATTGTAAAGCGCTGTAGGTGCTACATAAATCATGTATAATAATAGATCATAATAAATATTATTCATCATGTTTTTACAATATTCAAATCAGGTAAACAGGACTTTGTCTTAGGATATCATACCCACCCAGGTAACCATTCTACTATACCAGGGCTTGGCCAATCCCAAGGGTCAATGCGCCTTAAAAATGACATCTGGCGCCTAACTTTTGAAGCTTCCTCTAGTTGTTGTCAATGGATCTGGCTCCTAAACAAAAATCCTGCTGGCTCCTGGATTGGACAGACTGACTCCAGAATATCATATCCATTTGTCCACCCCTGTTCTATACCATGCGACCTACATTTACAAACATATTACCATTAACGAATGACGCAAAGGAAACCGACAACACAAGAGCAAGGCAACCAGAAAAATAGAAAGAAAGCACTCAACACACCAAATTGAACAGGTTGCTTAACCTCAGTCACCACCCTGATAGCAGCCACCATAAAGCTTCTGCCCTGTTGTCACTGACCTGGTATAACCATAAATAATATATACAAGACTGGCTATTCTGGGCATGGCAATAAAAAGAGTGACAGGACAGCAATAAAATCATTGGCAGGCTGATGTTTCCCATGAAATCCCTCATTAAGAGACAGCTTGTGCGGAGAGCATTATTTAAAATGTGTACTGAACACACCCCTCCCTACATAGGAAGGGGGGGGGGGTGATGAGATGTTTTCCTTTTCTACAGATGGAGTGCAAATGGATTTTTATTTATCGATGACAGAATAAAATAAAATATTTAGATCTATAGGTGCAAAAATAGGCGATTGGGATGGGAGACACATGCATGGTGCATTGTAAAGCAGGTGATGGAGATCCCACTGGATCGGAAGGGTTAATTAGAAGATGAAGGAATGGATTTGGAAAGCTGGTAGAATAAATAGAGGAAAGAATGGTGTGCAGTAGATGAAAACAAGCCATGGCAGGCAGGCAGCACTCTCACCTTGCTTTGGGTGCACAAGCGCCTCTTCTCTCTGCACTTGGGCGATGATACAGCTGCTTTCCATCTAACACTTGCACGGATCCAGTGCTGATCTTGTCTCTCCAGATCGGATCTGCAGCTCTCCGCCCCGACGATCTCTCTCCCTAGATCCTTTTCACTCTCCCTGCTGCAATCCTAGGCTGTCGGAGGTGTGGGGAGACGCCGCTGGAAATGAAAGCCTAGACATGCATACGCGGGCAGGTCCCAACCCAAATCTCAGAATTGGTTCAACATGGAGAATCCAGACTAAAGAGAAGCAAAACAACAGAGGAAATGGGACATCGGCTGTTTCAAGGTCCCCCCAATACTATAGATAAACAACCTCCCTAGATCAGCCTCTTCCGCGCCGAGATCCTCATTAGAGCTGCACCCCGGGGCTTCAGCTTGGCTGACAATTAAAAACTGGGATCTTCGGAGGCGGGAAAATAAAAGATTTCGTGGAAATTAAGCTTTGTTTTCCTAGAGTAGGGCAGTGTGATGGGGGAGCCTTGAAACCGAGCCGGCCTGTGATTGGCTGGCCGGTCTGTGGGCAGTATAAAAAGGGAGGTATTTTACTATGCAGTGTTTATCTAACTACATTCCAGTGCATGAGCTCTGTGCAGCGAATGGGCTGGGTGCATGTCAGCGAATGCAGCTAGGGACGCGGCTGTGTGCATAAACAGTGATAGGCATGGCCCTCCTGAACCATAACAGTCCTTTCATACGCAGGGAAGGCTAAATACCACCATTGGGGCAGGGCAACATCTCCTGTCATGTTCATTAAATTACCTCAGTGTTGTTCTAAAGTCCCCCGTGAAATAAACGTTGTCATTTGTATTCAGAGCTCTATGTTATTGAGTATTCTGTGTGTTGGGCCATGTCGCAGGACGCTTCAAGCGTTTTCTGGTAAAGGTCGCATTCCTCTGTGCCATGAGGAGAGCAATTGAAGTTTAAACTAATGCAGAACTGATGTTTGTTGTCTGAATGTGATGAAAGCATGTCGTTATAATCCATAAAGGTGGATATCATCCACCTCGCCAACCGCTCCGTGGTCGACACCCCTCTCTGCAAATCCCTTTGCTAGTTGTCCGCTAAATGTATAGGATTCAGAATAGGGGCGTAACTAGAAATCACAGGGCCCCATAGCAAAATGTTGCCACTGAAGAACACATTGCTACAGTCATCTGGCACAGTGCCAAAGCTACAGCATATATTATTATATATGATTTGATTACATGCAGTTAGAAAACAATCACTATCCTTGGACGCATCGATCGTGTGTCCAGGGATAGTGATTGATTCCTAACCACAAGTAATCAAATCACGTACCATTACATGCGGTGTGCAGGCGTTTACATGCTTCGGGCAAGCAGGGCTAAATGTACAGATGCTCGTTTTGTACAAGTGATCTCGCCGAGATCATTTGTATGCAGCCTGCAGGTCTGTCCCCCCTGCTGCCCCCCCTCTACGGTCCGCCCCCACCTCACCTGGTTGCCTCTGTCCCCACCGTGGTTTTCGGTGTCTCCCGCTTTTCTGGGGGACCAGGGACCACAGCAATCACTTCATGGTGGGGAGCAGAGCGGAGAACGCTCTGTTCTCCACTCTGATCCGTGTAAACAGTGAGAGGGGAGAGCTGTACTCGCAGCTGTCACAGCAATTCCGGCACAGTACTGTGCTAGAACACCTGTATTAGAGGTGACAGGTTCCATAAAGAGAATGTGTGTAATAGCAATAAAGTTAAGTGAAAACAAATAAAATAAAAATTGATAAAAAGTAAAAAATAATTAAAAAAAGAAAAAACTAAGAAAAAGAAAAAAAATATTTAAAATAAAAACATAAAAAGTGCTAAAGAAAATGAATAAAGTAAAAAAATTATAAAACAATTAAAAAGAAAAGATAATAAGATTAATACAAATTTTAAAAAGCAAAAAAATAAATAAACATTGAAAAAGATTAAAAAGTAAAAAAAAATTAAAACAACAATAAAGAAAAAAGAAAAAAAATTAAAACCCTGCCATCCCCGCCATCTGGTTGCCATTCTCCATGGGGGAAGTTGGCGGGTTGGGGGGCACATTGAAGAACCAGGCTTTGGGGCAGCAGAGAGAGTTAATCCGGCCCTGGCCGCACCCACCCCCCGCCTTTGTGACGTCACTGCTTGTCGCCCCCTCAATACTTCTTCCATTGCTCACCTCCAGGACTTCTCGAGTGTCTCCCATCCTTTGGAACTCTCTACCCCAATCTCTCCAGCTATCTCCGACTCTTTCCACCTAAAAACTAATCGTTTCAGGGAAGCCTATCCCACCCTCACCCTTAATTTGTCCTGCTACTCCCTCAATCAGCTCATCCCCCACCATTATTACCAGTATATAGCACTGATCATTTACACAGCACTTTACATAGAGCACATTTACATCAGTTCCTGCCCTAGAAGAGCTTACAATCTAAGGTCCCTATTTCATATGAACACATATTAGGGCCAGTACAGACAGGGGCCCTTTCACCTACCATCATGTCTATTCACGTCTTTGTTTATATGAATGCTACTGGAACACACTGCACATTACAGCAATGGACCTGGATCTTAGCATAGCACAATTTACAGATGTGAATATCATGTCTGTTGTGATGCGCTAGAAAAAAAATAGGTGGATGTGCATTAAAAAAGTATGTTGTGGTGCATTAGCAGCCCATTCAAAATGAATGGTCTGCTTATCGTATCACGTGTTAAAGTGTTTGTGGTTACTCACTGTAGCAGTGTAAACCTGGTCATAAGGCCTTTTTACATCTATGTATTTTACATGTTTGATTATGTTTTTGCAATTCATGTACCGCAGTGTGACACAATTGATGTTGAATGGAGGCCCAACGCAATAAACCAACACACCTGCTTTGAAGCTCACCACAACTCACGATAACACCCTACTGTGCTTGTGCTTTAGTGCACTGGAAAAAATTGTGAAGGCCCAATTATAGGTCCGTTGTAGCTGTACACTGGCAGCATAGCTCTAAATGGGTCCTTAAAGAACAAAAAAAATGAACCCTTGCAGTGTGGGGTGGCTGCACATTTTTGATCTAGGGTCTAAAATAAAAATGATATACATGTGTATTCTTACTTGAATCTTTGAGTGCTCTGTGTATTTCTTCCAGATCTGTGCAGTAATCCAGTGTGAAACCTTACCTCTTTGCAGGAGCTTCCTGTAATAAAGACTGGTCACTGCTGCTCTCTCTCCTTGTGCAAGGGAACTTGTATCCTCCCCCAGACTTCTGGGTCCCTCCCACATCTCTATACAGATTATGTGCTGCATAGTGATCATGTCACTGCTAAGGTAATAAGTGGGGATGCACCAATACCGATACTAGTATCAGTATCAGTGCCGATACTGAGTATTTGGGTGAGTACTCGTACTCGCCCAAATGCTACGATACTTACTTCCGGTCAGAGGGAGATTTCCTCTGACCGGCAGTGCTGCGAGGGAACATGAAACCGGCTTCCCGCCAATCAGCATTGAGCCAGCTTCCCGGGCAATCAAGAAGTCGGGCGGCGGTAATGGCATGACGCCCGGCTCCATGCTAGCAGAAGTATCGATTTTGATACTCGGTATCAGCGCGTACCGAAAGATAAATATCGGTACTCATACTCAATACCAAAAACCGGTATCGGTGCATCCCTAGTAAAAAGTGGGTTGGTTAGATTTTTATTCTTTGTGGCTATTGAGGAATATATTTCAATGAAACATTTCAGTTTTAAACTAACCAAACACTATAAAATCTGATTGTACAATTGGATGGGGTTTTTAAAAAAAGACTCATTTCATTGCATTAATACAAAAAACTGTGTCCTCTCAGGTCCGCTCCTCTGCAGGAACAATAGCCATCCTGCTATTGGCTATTTCAAGTTGCAATAGCCAATAGCGGACCTGAGAGAGAACTTTCTTTCTCAGGTCCGCTCCTCTGTAGGAGCAATAACCGTCCCGCTATTGTCTATGTTAAATTGCAATAGCCAATAGCAAGATGGCTACTGCTCTGCAAACTGCCTTCTGTCAATCACCAGAGGAGCGGACCTGAGAGAGAAAGTTCTATTGCTTCCGTCCACTGCCTGCTGTCAATCTGCAGAGGAGCGAACCTGAGAGCCATCCTGCTATTGGCTGTTGCAATTTCGAAATAGGCAACAGGCTATTGTTCCCACAGAGGAGCGGACCTGAGAGAGAAAGTTCTAAGGTCCTCCTCTGCGGATTCACATCAAGCATTGGGCGGGTGCAATAGCCAGCCTACTATAAGCTATTCAATTTGGAATAGCCATTGGCAGACTTTTTATTTCTCACCCACTGGCCGATCCTGAGATGGTGAGTGGCGGGATTTTTTGTTTCATGCTTTTCCATGGTACAGGTAGGCCTGCGGTTAGCACTATGAAAACAAATAATGCTAATCCAGGGAGGGTGGGATCCATTCAGAAAAGGATGGAAATTTGCCTCCGCCCAAACCTGCTCCATCTTATGCCTTCTGCCATGTTGCATGGTGCGAAGGGAGCTTCTGATGTGAAAGGGGGACTCTAAATTAAAAGGGGGGGGGGGTTGT
>NW_017306829.1:442456-470638 GCF_000935625.1 Nanorana parkeri | reverse complement strand
GGTTTTTGTGTGAAAAGGGGAGTCTAAAATAAAAGGGGGGGGGGGGTTGTGATGTGAAAGAGGGGCTCCTGGGAGGGTTAATGTTTACCTTAAAGGAGAACTATGGGGTTAAGTCTTTTCCCCATAGTTCTCCTTAGGGTAACGGGAGGACACAAACTAGTGTCCTCCCGTCACCCTAGGCTCAGTATACCGCGAGCTATTGCTCTCTTTCTCCCTGCAAAAGGGAGAAAATCTATTATTGTTATTATGCAGGACTTATATAGTGCCAACAGATTGCGCAGTGCTTTACAAAATGGAGGGAGACAGTACAGTTACAATACAATTTCAATAAAGGAGAGTTAGGAGGGCCCTGTTCGTGAGAGCTTTCAATCTAGTAGGAGAGGCAAGTGATACTTATGTTGAGGTGGGATAGGCTTCCCTGAAGAGATGAGTTTTCAAGGATCACATAAAGGTGGACAGAGTAGGAGATAAGCTGACAGATTGGGGAAGGGAGTTCCAGAGGATGGGAGACACTCTGGAGAAGTCCTGGAGGCGAGCATGGGAGGTGATGACAAGAGAGCTGGAGAGAAGGAGGTCTTAAGAGAAGCAGAGAGGACAGTTTGGGTGATATTTTGAGATGAAGTTGGTGATGTAGCTGTGGAAAGAGTTGTACTTGGCTATGTATGTTGTTGTTAGTATTTTTAATTTCATTTGTTGGGCAAGTAGGAGCCAGTGGAGATGGTGGAAACAGGCTCTGAAGTAGGTTTATCAAGTCTGCTGCAAAGCAAGGCAATGAGAAAGAATATTAGACATATTTACTTTGACTGATTCTGCTAAAAATAAACCATGCCCCTGTAATCATATGTTTTGATTGCAAAACCTCACATATTTGATGTTAGATCCATGCAAAACTGTTGTATGTGGCTGCACATTACTGCAGGTACAACATTTGCAAATACACAAAAAACTGTCAGATGTCTTTGTAGACTTGCATGAGCACCCAGATGCATGTGCACACAGGAAACACAATCCCTGAATCAATTTACAAAATTGTAAACTGATGTTTTATGCATATGGTGCCCTCCTAGTTTTCCATATACATTGCACACACAGCTTTTGTGACTACTGTTCCAATAAAACACATTAAGCAATTGGCATGTCTACATTGTACCTTAAAAAAAAAAGCAAACAAAAATAAGCGCAACAATTACTGTGCAATAAAATGACATGCACCAAGCAAAACGTCAGGCCACATTAATCTGTCCGACTTGCTGTCAAAGCAAAAAAAACAGATGAAGTATTGATATTCATAATTAGAACCACCATTCCAAGCAGCAGCATATGAAATGTATAAATATACAGATATTCCTCACTTTACAACTTACCTGCTTTGCGACCACTCGCACAAACGACCAGCTCTCCGACCATGCATGCGGGAACGTGGCAGCGGCAGTGCGACGTCTCACCGTCTTCGGTGCTGCACTCCGTTCTCCGCTGCGGGTCTCGGTAAATACTTTATTGACTACTTTACAGTACACTGCACAGTACTGTACATCTCCAACACTATACAGTACTGTACTAATGCAGTACAGTAGTGTATACAGTTCCTCACTTAACGACCAATTCGTTTAACGACCTGGTCGTAGGAACGAACTCGGTCGTTAAGTGAGGAATAGCTGTACTACCAATAAGTGCATTCATAGAAATATGCAAAATGTGTCCTGTTTGTATTTGACTTTTTACATGTTTTCCCTATTAGCAGAGTCCAGACCTGAGCTCCTCCAAACACAAAAGGAAGCTCCTTCCGCTGCCGCCCAATCAGCTGCGGGTAGGGAATTCTGCACCAGCAGGTGTACATAAGTAAAAGGGAGGGATGTGGTGATGTCACTGACCTAATATAATCACATGGCTATATTGTGTCCATTACATGATTTAGTATGGCAATGTGGCTGATATGGCCATATGGTTGATGACATCTGCACAAGCATCCCACTCTTTGCTTATGTTGTGAGACAGGGAATTCCCCAGCCCGCAGCTGATTAAACAGGTGGCCCATGGTACCTCCATGTTGAAAGAAGCTCAGATTCTCAGGACTGGGTTCAGTTTGACCCTTCTAGGGTTTCAATACTTGTGATGGAAACTCATCATCCGTTTAAAAAAAAAAAGTTAAATTGCATTTGTTGATGCTTATTGAGAAACTCATAGAAGATCTGTGAACCTGCATACATCACTAGAGTGTGACTATTTTAAATGTAACCTAGTATATTGTAGGCTTGCTACAGGGAAAACCCATTATCTGGGGTTTTTTCCTGCTGTGTGTCAGACTTCTTAGGTAATGCCCCCGCTTGTGTTTTTTTTGTAACTATATGAACCGACTTCCACTTCAAAGTTTGGCAAAGTTTAGTCATATCTGCTGTATGTCTGTTTGAATGACATCAGCCTTCATTGTATAGTCTAGCAAACGTATGGCAGTGGTAAAATGCTGGCAACAAAAAACATTGCCTTTCGTGCTGAGAATTCATCTTGTTACATTAAATCATCATAAAGCTGAGCATCTATTTAAGTCTCTACTTTATTTCTACTGAACCGAAGGGGTCCTGGGGCCGGAGCTAGCCGAAGGATCGGCCGAAGCTATGGCTAGATCCTTCGGCTGCTTCGTGAATAGACCCCTAAGTATTTGCTCACCTGGTTGAAGAATGCATTTCTTTACAAAGTGAATATTCACTGTAAATCAGCTGAACCCGTGTTCACTTTGCATAGCGGATACTAATGACCAATTGCTGACTGCACTGGAAAATACATTTTACATATAGGTATTGACTGCTGTAGCTGCTTTAAATATGTTTTTCTGTCTGTTTGGTTTTAGATATTTTTGTTTTGTTTCCTCCCAGTTACAAACACCAATATATTTAAGAATGTACCCTAGAAATACCAAGTGGGTGGCATCCAACCATAAGGCAAGGTGAACCCTTCTGGGGAGTCACATAATTCATTTGCTGATTATCACAAGTTCTTTCCAGGAGATGGCAGGAAGACTTAACAGCAAACAGTGTCAAGAAACCTCTACTGGTTCCACTTTTTCCAAGCTCCTTCCAGGAGGTAGTAAGAAAGATGTGCAATGAAGAGTGGCAAACAGCCAACACTGTCTCCACTTACTGTTTCTTCCACAAGATGTGAAGAATATATGTGTAGTAAATAATGGTAGTGGGTCACCAGTTATTCCATTTAACTGCTTCTCCCAAAATCTTTCTGTGAGCTTGTAAAAACACATGTATAGTGATATAGAGACAGAGGTGATGATTTACTAAAGGAAATGAAATAAAATATTTACTTAATTTCCCTTGAACATGGTTGGATATTCAAAGTGAACACGGCTTATTTGCTGAGCACTTTGCATAGTGAACATACACTTTGCTAAGCGAAGAGGTTTTACTCTTTTAGTAAATCAACTCATTCCATATAAAGCTTCTCCCAACCCCATTCCAGGAGCTGGTATGAATACTCATACATACAGTGGCAAAGTGGCACTTGCTGTTTCTCATAACCTTCTTCTAGGAGGTAGTAAGAGGATATGTGCATAAAGCAGTGGCAAGTAGTCAATACTAACTTCACTCACTCCTTCTTCTCACACTTTGTCCACATGTTGATCTCCGTGTATGCTTGATGAGTGTGTTGCGTGAACATAAAAGATAGGAGGTGAATAGTTGGCTTTTACCTAAACAGCTGGCGTGTCTGAAAGCAATACTGTATGTGAGCAGATAAAAGCTATTATGGGCACCTCACCCCAGAACAGTCCTATATTAGTAAAACAGCACAACTTATTGCGGTCCTGACACATTTTCTTTTTGGTTCACATTGGTTTCCTGAGTCATCATAAGTGACATCACATAATACTGCATTAGTGGGTTTGAAAAACATAATTCTGGTAAACAAATGTCAGGTTGTCTGCTTTTAGGTCACTGTTGTGTATAATATATTTCATGTATACCAGGAGAAAAAAAAAGTTAAAGCAAAGTTATGTTTATATTATATTTTTCCTTTTCTTGGGCGTTTTGTGAGGTGTGTGCTTACTTTTACATGTACAAACTTAGGCTGGCTATAGACATTAGAGAACAGTCTAACAAGCAAGCAAGCCCCATCTCTCAATGCCTGCAGACACAGATTATCATTTATTCAGGAATGCTCTGATTGTACAATTTGTTTAAACTTTGGAGGAGAAAGGTGTTGCTTTGCGGAAAGGAGACAATCCCAGGAATTGCTCATATCAATGGAATCAACTGCGATTGGACAGGGTTTTCTAACCTGTCAGATAGCTCAATCACTCAAATATGGTCATGGGCCAATATGTGATGTAATATATGATGGCAGTCAACCAGATAGCAAGCAATTGAGCTGCCAGTTTGAAAATGACTTGCTAAACTATTGCAGACTTGCCAAGCTTCACAATTTTGTTGCACAATTACAGCAAGTCTGCATTGCAAGTCTCCAGATCAACGTGCTTTGCAAAAGTGCTGTGCGCTTGCAGAGCTCTTGCCAAGACCTGCAGGACTCTTGCTGTAGACTTGCCAAGCAAATTTGCTACAAATTCAAAAAGTATCAACTAGAGCTGCAAGTGTTCTGCAAGTCTATAACTTGCCAGGAATATGTGCAGCAAGTTAACACGAATTACAATTTAACCCTGACACAAGTTTGTGGCAAGTTATCCTTGCTATCTGGGCAGGAATGCCCTGAGTGCATCCACAAATCAAAGTGGTTATAGCTGGCATACCACAGTTGCCCAGATGTTGGGGCCATCTAGAGAGCAACAGATTAGGAAATGATTAGCATTGATCAGCAATAGGCAGTGCCTAATCTACATTTTGACGATTGTTTTGGAGGTCTGGGGGTGCAAAATGTACTTTAAAACACTCCTACTTTTGCAGTTTGAGAGGATAAAAGGAAGATTTTCTACTTTTGTTTCTTTTCGGGATTAGGGAATAATATTGTTTTGCAAACTAAATACAAAAGAAGTTATGAAATCTTGGAGCTGAAGACCCATGCTGGTACAAATCCTGTACAATTGCTGCTTCTCCAGGACTAAGTTCACCAAGGAGAATATTGTACATGTTCACCATGTCCAAAAAAATGAAAATGCTAGCTTTTTTAAACTTTTATTTGAAAACCAAAGCAATAATTTGTTATATAGGAATGACAAGTAAGTATACTTTAGCCATCAAGGCGATAATTCCAGCATTACTATACGTATGTGCCATTAACATAACATATTTAGTTGAAAAAAACAACTGTCAATCTTCCACATCAATACTCAGCATTGAAGCAAAAGACATACCTAGTGTGCCAAACACAAGCCAACCAGTGATTTCAAAAGAAGATTTACTGTACCCCAGGAGCCATACATTCCCCTGAGATACATGCAGTTTACAAGACAGACTTGTTCTTAATGGCTGTTCTTTAGGAAAATCTAGAACACGGCACAAGGTATGTTTTACATTTGAAGGAGGAGATGTCTGTGTAGAGTTACATACCGGAGCAACAGACCAGACCTATCCTTAGTTTACGAGCAAAGAAACTCATAATACATTTGATGATTCCCAAAGTAATAGGATTCTTCCTTGCATTTTGAAAATCATACATCAGAAACCATGTGTTTATATGTCTGAAGTGTAAACATATACAGTATGAAAACATTAATGATTCACCGTTTAAAAGATATTTTCACATACAAAAAGTTTAATTCACAAAGCTAACACACTAGGATAAGGATACTTTTTATAGAAACAAGTGACAGTTATTTTTGGCAGAATCAAATAAGAATCTAATGTTACAGTCACATGGCTAAAAAATGTACTTGTCCATGTGCTATAACTTTGTACATTTAGTCTGTACAATAAGCTTTCCTCTACTGAATATATACTACTACTAGCAAGGGATTGTCTTATATAATAGTAATATATAGTATTGCTAAAATTATTTATATTAAAAATGTGACATTCAAAGGAATATTAAGTTACATAAATTGTGTTTGTTTTAGTTTGCTTATTTTGTGCTTTATTTTTATGTGTATTTATTTTATTGGCGTGATCTGATATAAGTTGACTGAATGAGAAAGAATCCACATGCCTTTCAGAATGAAATCCAGAATGGAATTTTAAATAAAAAAATATGTTTTGCAATAATCTGGTCATGCAGGACAGTGAAATTTGGAAAAGCATCTGCTTATTCTCTTCTAGAAGTCTTGCAATTGTTGCATTAAAACTACCAAAATAGAACATGAGATTTTTCCATTTACTGGACATTTTTTTCTTAATAAAAAATAATGAAAGGCAGCCACATTGTAAAGATGAAAAGGACAAAAGTCCACCAAGTTCAAACTGCTCATATAAATATAAATCCTTTTGATCCAGAACAGGACAACAACCCCAGAGGGGTAACAGTGACTTATTCTCACAGTGATAAAATTACTCTTCATTGCCCCATGTGGGGCATAGTTTGTGCATCAGTTAAATAATTCTGAAATATCATTGATCATCTTTGAGACCATAACAGAACTAATTTGTAGTTTTTATGTTACATGGCCACAAAATAAAAAATGGAACTATCAAGAAATAAAAGTTGAAAATAGATACTTTATAAAGACAATGTGAGCTTTTTTACATGGATACTACCAAAATTGTTAATACTTTATAAGATAGAAAACAAAAATTGGGTGAGGACAAAAAGTAGAATAAGCTCATTGGTAATTGGTTTAGCTGCATTGTACATCCCTGACTGCTTGGCAGATTGTTTTCCTGCTTGTCAGTGAACAAACATGTGGGGTGGAGCTAGAGACATATATATCAGCACATTCCAACCTTTTAAATGTATAGAAACTTATACAGATACAAGTGTAAAATTCACAGTGCTCTGCTGAAAAGAATCAGATTATTTACAAAATAAACTCATCTGATGGAAATGTTGTCATTAATGATACAAATACGTATTGAATGATGTAATTTAGGCAAATGTTATTTTTACAATATATATTAATAGACAGTTGCAGAAAAATCCTATTTTTATCATACAAACATATATTTGTATAGCGGGGTATAGAAAGCCACACACTGCTGGCATTTTGAACAACAGATACACTTAATAATGTAACAATGTATATTGTATACATAACATCCATCCATAAAAAAAAACAATTTGAAAATTACAAATTAAAAAATGGGCAAACTTTTTGTTTTGTTTTGCCAACAAAATGCAAAACTGGTAGTACAATTATTGCCTTTTTATCTTAGGGGAAATATTTTGGCATTGTTAATGGGTCACTTTTAGTCATCCTTATTTTTAAGATACTTCACTATTAGGGGCAAAGTATTTGTCATGTGTTGTAGAAATGTATGTGGTTCAAAAGTGATTGTAAGTCTAAAATAATCTAAAATAGTTATGGTGTGGTTAAACTATTCACACCCACATACAGATCTACATAAATCTCAACAGATACAATCTTTAAAAGGAAAATGAAACTATAATGGTTTTGGGTCACTTTTATTTCAATGTCTAAAATGTATAAATATATGTTTTATATATCTTCTTACTAGGTATTTATTATTTTACAAAAAAGAAAATGAAGCACTCATGACACAAGATTTGCAAAGCATTACATGTGTTCAAAGAGAGAGAGCACAGCAATAGCTGTTTCCTTTCAGGCTTCACAGCAGAGAGAGGGTGGAGTAGAAGGGATAAGCCACTGATTTAGTCAGCTGTATGTGTAATTTTTAACTATAGAACTCTGTAAAAAAACAGGTTTTATTTTAGCAAAGCAGCTGAGATTAGCCCTGCACATTTGTGAACATAATAATAATAACAAGAGAGCTTTGCCTGCTGGTTGGAAATTGTAAATATGATATATGTTTATGTATTACTTAATATTATACAAAAAAGAAAAACAACTTAATTTTTTTGGTTCTGAATGTAATAAAGAAATATGTACACGTATGTGTCCTTTAAGAAATGTATTGAAATAGGGAATTTTGTTATTATTATTAATTCATATGAATTAATATTAATAATTAATATTATTACAGAAAAAAATGCATAGTGCATAATTATAAAGTAATCACCGAGACATTTACAAAACATTTACTGCAGGTGTATCCAGGTGCATGTGCTTTCAATTACAGTCATTGATTCACTTACAATGAATGTTAGGTGAATGTTACTTTCACTTCTTTATAAATATGCTGCTATGTTTTAATGGGAATCTGGCACCAAGGAAAGAGCATTTAGATATGCAGCAAAATATTATTAGTTTGTAATATAGTTTTACCAACTCTTTGGGGTGTCTGCCTAAACACCAGGCAGGGATATAAAACACATGTTCATTCAGTTAAACATCTATTTAAAGAGAGTAAAATATATTTATATATGTAAGTACCCCAATTTGTCTTTATATTACTCTCCTGTAGTCCCTACTACAGAGGTACTTCAAACAGATCAGGAAGGGCCAGCAGTAGGGACCAATCAGGCTCTATAGCACTGTACATATGCAAACAGGGAGGAGAGGGCAGAGCACTAATGTCATCATTGTACTGCTGCTCTTTCTTTGTTAGCAGGCTTGGATGTGTTTTTGAGAAAACAATATTGATATAATAATAACTTCTATTTTCTCCATCAGCTGAGTACCGCAAAGGAAACATCGTATTACAAAATGTATTTTATTTTATAATATTGATTGTATAAGCGTGCCTGGAGTTCAGATTGAAAATGTAACATAAAATCCACTGAAGACTCAGCCATGTTGAGCACTTCTCTGCAGTTGAGAATTCCTGAGTATATGTAGTGTTCTATTGTTGGAGATTTGTAGCTAGAAATAAAAATGTATGTACAACCATTTTTGGGGTTTTAAGAGAGGATAGAAAGAATAGAACCTCTATCAGATCTTTATTGTTGTCTGTATACCCGATTGGTAGATTCATACTCCCCATTTGTACTGGTGACCATTATTTTCAAGACTAAACATAGGGGAAATTCCAGAATGTCACCAGTACAGGAATAGAAGGGACATTCCATTGTAGACACTTGTAAAGAACCTGGTGAGAATTATCTATGAGATAACTCCTTTACTTTGGAGAGATTTTCTCTCACTTTTTGTTGTGTCTCCAAGACAGAAGGTGAAGGAAAATATCCAAAATGGGACTCAGATAGCTTAAAAAACACAACAGAGGTTTTAACCAGTCCTTAACTATATCCTCAATTAAAGATACAATTAAATAAAAGACACTAAAACAACTTCCTCTAGGAAACAACAGATTCCCTCTGCTGATTACACAGTAATGGCAGTATGAGCTTAACAGGTCAAATTGATTTTTACATAGCTTCAGACTGCCATACAACACTTCATATATGACAGATTAGCTTTAATGGATATTGATATTGCTTTTATAGTAGGTGCATATAAATGTTTTTTTTTTTAAATCACTATCCTTTCAGTCTATTCCATTTCTGTGCCAAACCGAGTTTGACATTCTATAGCTGATACTAGTTTAAGGAATTCCCTAAAATACTTATGGTATAGCCTTTTTATTCCTCATTCTGCTCTAAAATGCTGTAAATGTGCGTCATGTGTGACAGATTCAATTCAAAAGACAATATGAAAACTAAAATAGTAGTAACTAGGAAAATGTACTTGTTTAAGAGGCATTATGCAAAGGATCAGTAAACTTATCACATGTATATAATAGTTTTTGAACTATATCAGCACTGAGTATAGATGAGTCATTCCCTTTATTGTGGACGGATGATATTTTGTACATAGCAAAGGACACTGTGGTCTGCCTTTCTTCAGTGTCAGATAATATAAAATAATAGGTTGGGTTCAGCTATACAGAAAATGTTACTATAGCTTTGTGTATAAACAGTGAAATAGTCATATGAAATGGTTGTGTTCACTGTAATTTTAGAATTACATTGTCAAATGAAAGCAAGCCATGACACCTTTCTTGACAGGATATTCTTTTATTTAATTGCTGAATTGGTGAATCGCTGCATGCTCAAAAACTCTTTTTCTGTTTGGATTTTTGTAATATTGATTTTTCAAAGGGAAAGAGTAAGAAAATAAGTATCAAACAATGCCATTTCCTCTTGCAGGAGGGACACATAAAGGCAATATTTAGAAAACATAACATTTATCTTGTAACATGTTTCTTGGGTTGTGACAAGCATATGTACAAAGTACATATTTGATAATTGTCTGAAGGCTCTTTACTTTGAGATCTATAAAGATAGAGAAAAAACACAGGAAACATAAAAAAATGAATTAAAGCCCAAATACATGTTAACAGGCTGTTTGATGTTGTGGAGTTAGCAACTGATGACCAGTTTTAAAGAGTTAGTCCACCTTTAGGGGCATTTCCCCCAAAAATGCTAAATGCATTCCAGCATGCTCTACTGAACATGAATCACAGTTCAGCTTAAAAAAAAAAAATGCTCGTGTGTCATATCATACCTTAGGGCCATGCATAGACTGACCACAAAACGCCTTGCAAGTGATCCCCCTCTATGCCTACACATTGTAGGACGTGCCTGTAGGACCCCAACTCAGAGGGAGGGGAGCCCACGGCTCATTCAAACACTGTGCACGTGCAGTGTGCTCTCTTCCCCTCTGAGCTCAGCCACAGCCGCTGGAGTCCACTGCACATGTGATCGGTTTGAATAAGCCACGGTTTGTTCTTTCTGTGCTGGGGGCATGCAGGCGCATTCTTGCAGTATATAGGGATGGAGGGGGATCATCTGGCAAGGAGATTTGCGGTAAGGACATGCACAGCGCAAAGATATGACATGACATAGAAGCATTTTAACAAAAAAGCTGAATGGTGATTTATATTTAACAGAGTGTACTGGAATGCATGGGGCATTTTTGTGGGAAATGTCTCTAGAGATGAACTAACCCTTTAAGAGAGTGTAAATAGGTGTGAATTTTTCAGTCCTGGAGGTTACAGAAACATCATCTTAAAAAGGTAAGCTGCAATTTTAACTTTTTTTTAGGTTATGTTATGTGAATGGGAACATGTAACAAATGTGAGGTAGGTTTCAAAACATGCCGCATTCCACAACATCTTGTCTGGAAAATAAAAGTATTTATTTAAGGAGCAACAAACACAGTCCAAATCTCACCTCTTTCATCCTTAATGCAGTCAGGAGTCAATGCTCCTGTAAGGACTTACCTTAAATGATTCCTCTTGATCCAATCATCTTCTTCCTTCCACTGTATTCAGCAATCCCTCCAGCGCTGGTGCCTGTCTCTGATCCAGTACAGACGGCTGTCTCTTCCTTTCTCACGGTGTCTATCCAAGGTGCACGCTCCTGGATTCGTGCATACACCTCCACTGTGTCTCTCCTCTTCTCCACGCCAAAGATCTCTAATGCGTATGCGCTCGCCCCATCATCCTGCATGGCCACTTGAGAAGCTTCAAATCTTCAGACGGGAGCGAGCGGCGGAGACACAGGTAAATAATTACTGTTTTGGTAACCTTTTTATGTTTTGAAATGTTTTTGCATATATCTACTGTTTGCTAGCTTGCAGATATATGCAAAAAACAAAAATGAGAGTTTCATTGTACTTTAACCTCTAATGCATTTCACCTTTAGGATTATATAGATCTCTTGCTATAGGGAAGTCACCAGTATTGCCTGTACCTATCTCACAACTTCCTGCGATGAGGAAGAGGGACACCTTTTTGTGCAAAGTATGTAGCTAGACCCAAGGATAGACCCATGCCACACCATTAGGTACATGGATCAAAATGAATTAACACAAATAAATGATTGGTTAAACCAGGTAAATTAGTATGGAATTCAGGAGCCATTCTTATCCAACCCAGGAGTTAGCATGATTTTTTTTCAGAGCCAGCTCCATTAATGGAGAACTATGAGGTGAGTGCTTTTCACTCACCTCATAGTTCTAGCCGACCTGTGACAATGAGACTGTCACAGGTCGGCTCAGTAGATCGGGAGGTGAGCGAACACATGCCGGTGTTTGCTCACTTCTCGATCCTGTCACGGCTCTCTGCCGTGACAGGGGAGGGGATGGATTCCCCCCTCCCCGCTCTGATCCACCAGCGCTGACTGGCGGAACGGACAGGGGAGGGGGTGGGTACAGCTGGCTCTGCCTCTAGATAGGCAGAGCCAGCTGTCACTTACGCAGCTGGGCAGATCTCGACATCGATGTCGGGATCCGCTCCGGCTGCGGCGTCTCAGTATACCGCGAGCTGTAGCTCGCGGTATACTGAGCTTAGAGTGATGGGAGGACGCTAGTTTGTGTCCTCCCGTTACCCTAAGGAGAACTATGGGGAAAAGCCCTGACCCCATAGTTCTCCATTAACCACAGCTAGAGAAAACCTCAAAAGTTAGGAGCCAACTGTAATTTTTAAGGATCACTTATTACCTGCCTTCTGGGATTTGTCCCGCCCTGGGTTAAACCAAGCCTTTTTTCCCCCATGTCTTCCTTTCTTTTATACTGGTCTTTTAAAAAGATAACTGCGATAGTTTAGAAGTTTTTGAGTTTTTGGGAAAAAAAGGTTTAATGCAGTTATGATAGTTTAATAACGTTTTTTTCTAAGAGGTTTATAAATCAGACCAAAAAGAGGGAAAACTAAAGAGGAAAGAGGCACAGAGGGATTTGGTTCCAAATGAGGGACAATCCCCCCAAATGAGGGACAGTTGGGTGCTATGCCTATAGACTTCCTGCTGCAGTATTTTTTCCAATTACTGGCTTACCATGTCTTGTTCCACATTCTGTTTCTTTGTGAGGCCTGCCATCCTGATAGAGAAATAGGGGAGATATGTAGTCTGAGGGTCTTCCTAAACAATCTGTTCAAGTTCTATCTAATCAGGGAGACCCTCACACTACATAGCTGTTGGTAAAAGAATTTGTATAATCAGATTGCAACATGTGTGGCCAGCTTGACATCTTTAGCAAATCAGGCCGATGATACTTGGATTTGAATTACTTAAAAACCAGCTTTTCTTTCCTTCTCTGCCTGATAGGCCCATGTGTGTGATTGTGTTAGTACATATGCTGGGCCACTAACTTATCTTTATATCTCTATATATTTATCTAGAAACTGTTTGTATTAGACTATCGTATATCATGTTTATATGTTGAAGAAGATAATATACTGTACATTTCCAGATTGCTGCACAACTGAACACAGCATAGAAGAAAACCTAGACGTAAAGCTGCTTGATTTTTTTTGTATACAAGTTTACAGATTTCTTTGAATTTACTGGGTGTGGGTGTAACATGTTTTGCATCACATGGAATTCAGAGTGTTATTTTTCTTGTGAATAGTGTTGACATATACACAACAGGAATTAAAACTCGTCTAGGGTGACCTTACAGTGCTCTGCAGCATGCTAGTGAGGGTTCTTGTGTCCTAGTTAAAAAAAAAAACTGAGTTTGACTAGAACTTCTTGTAATGTACTGCACAACAACATCCAGAATGGGAGAAGAAGAGACAGTACTAGGAGCTGATCATGTGTGCTGCATGAACATGTGCTGACAAGTAACATGCTGACAGAAGGAGAGAGCAGACAAATAACCTTATTAGTCGGCTGTTGTTCCTTCACTGTCCAGTCACAAGCAGGAGCGGCCAGGTGACCTAGCTGTTTTGTGTTAAGCAGATCTCCATCTAGGTGTGTATACATACCTTAGCATTACTGAGGTATAATCTCTCTGCAGATATTTAAAAAACAGATTACAATACCATTTCTCTAGCTTTGATGTAGTGGTCATGTAGCCTTAAAGTGATATTAAAGTCAAAAGTTTTTTAAGCTATTTCAAATGCTGATTGAGAAAGGCCAATGAATGCAGCTCCTTGATGTTTAAAAGTTTTAGTTTCCTGCAGAATCAGCTGGTCCCCTGAGCACTGGTTCTGACTTCCTGTTTGAGGCCTGGTTCACACCTGGGCGTTTTACAGCGCGTTCCTACACTCTGTAAAACGCTCAACATGTGAAAACCAATGATTGCTTATGGTCATGGTCCCCACCTAGGCGTTTTACAGCACGTAGGAACGCGCTGCAAAACGCCCTACGCCCAAAGAAGTACAGGAGCTTCTTTGGGGCGTATTTGCCGCGCGTATCCATTGGGATACAGCCAGGTAGCCCTCGGAAACGTGCGTTTGTCGCGCGTTTTTTTACCGTGAATCGCTGTTAAAACGTGCGGCAGGGAACGCGCGACAAATGCGCATATTCGATACGCCTAGGTGTGAACGCAGCCTGAGAGTGACTCCTTTCTCAAGCAGAGTGCTATGCAGTCACCCTTGTGTGTGCTAGCCGTGTGTGTCTCCACAAACACACAGACACAATCAAGCTATTCTATTCCCCTCCCCACTGGCCCCTTTCCTCTCCTTCTTTCTCCAAGCTAGCAGATTAACAGTTACTGGAGTCTGCCCTGTCCTTTGTGATCTTGTACATGACAGGAAGTTCAGGGAAGCTGAGCTGAGAGAGTTGGAAGCAGCTGTTGAGAAACATGATGATTGTAAGTGTTTGGGCAAAAATGTAAAGCAATGCTTTGCTGGGCAATGTATATTTGTTTGATCTGGATTCATTATTGAAAAAAGTTTGAGAGTTTAATACTACTTTAAAGTGTATTTCCACTTTTGCAGCCAACGTGGGATAAAACTTACTGTATAATTGTTATTTGTACTCATTTACATTGCATAACTTAACAAATACATAAAAACGGCTAATTACTTTATGAGGTGCTTTATACTTACTTAAAAATCCTACCTAGCCCCCATGTAATGTTAAGGAGTGTGCGTGGGAAGGTATGTTTACTCTAATTACCCCTGTCAATACTGTGCTGGCAGATCTCATTATCAGTTAGAGTAGGTAAACCAGATTTGAACATTGTCTGTCTGAATAAAGGGTTGAAGATATAGCATTGTATGTTATTGTTAATGAGTCTGTCCTTCAGCCTGACACTCAACTTTAAGTTTCAAACTGCCCAGAGTAGCCTAGAAATTTGCACAAAGACCTTCACCAAATAAACAGCTAAAAGGTAAGAAAAATATTTCAAAAAATTATTTTTAGGTATGCTATATGCATAGGAACAAATAACAAATATATGGGGGTTCTCAAATGCATGCTTCTTTCTCTCCCACCACTCTAGGCATGCCAGGGCTCTTCATCCGGGGTGACATTGCCTATGCTGCTATGTAGTCATTTGAGAATGCATTCAAGGAGAGGGTGAAAACACTGCAGCAATGTTTGGAGCCAGCATTGAGCCAGCATACTAGCAGGATTAACAGGCATGCATAGCAGATAGTAAAGGGGAAGGACTTTCACAAATCTAAATAGTAAGAGGGAAAAATAGCTTGAGTTTGGATTTAATGAGCGGTGTGGTTTTCAATGTTCCTTATCTAGTACTAATAAGAATTTCAAGCAGTTCTATACTAGCTGGATGTACTAGCATACATACTTTTTGTACCTTTATCATATGATTTCCCCACCACTACCCACAATTCTGTAACTGTATATGCAGAATAAATGATGCTACTATCTGTGGCTGAACTCCGCTATACAATAAGTATATTCCTCCATTGCAACACTTTGTGTGCATCAGATACTAAACCCAGATCCTACCTTGTAAATGTAGTGGTAATATCCACATTGCACATAGACCGTGCAGAGGGCAGACCTGTGGGAGGGGCCCAGCAAGCTCCACCCACAACAGGCTGCCTGTAGAAAACTACAGGAGGGGGCGGAGATAAGACCAGTCATCCTGCACAAGAAGAGAGAGCAGCAGTGACTGGTCTTTTTTTACAGGAAGCTCCTGCACAGAGGCAAAGTTTCACACTGGATTCCTGCACAGATCCGGAAGAAATACACAAAGGACAGCAAGATTCAAATAAGAATACACATGCCTTTTGTATTAAGACAAAATCTGCTTAACATGGAGTTCAGCTTTGCAACTTTTAACTTTGACTGCTTTATTTGCATTTAATTAGGCTTTTTATATTTGCTTGGAGTTCTACCAAACTACCAGGGTCGCAGTGGTCGCATGTGCGACTGGGCCCTGGCGTTCTGCCACTTGGGGGGCATAAAGGAAGAATACCACTGGACTACAGCTCCCAGCATGCAGCAGGCCAATGCTCCGCAGCTCAGAATCATGCTTTTTTTGATTGGGGAGCCCTTCATGGTTTCTTGCACCGGGTCCCTGAGGTTTCTAGTTACGCCGCTGGCTGGAATGCTCGCTTGAACACTCATTTATGCATGTTTTGCTGAGTTTGACACACATCAGCCCATTCATTTCAATGGGCTGCCCTACACGTGACAAACATGCGTTCTTGTGCATTTTTTTGCACGTCAACACTTGGGCAAAGACATGCCTTTAGCCTGCCACGGTGCCATTAACAAATACCGACGCAACACGCACATCATGCATTTTTCCCAGGTTGTGCGAACAAGCACAGCAAACACGCAGAGCACAGTAAGGGTCTAACTACAGCAAGTGTTGACATCAGATTCTACACAAAACAAACTAGCACTATCCCCCATCCTCTGGAATTCCTTACCCCCATTCTGTCCGCCTATCTCCTACGCTGCCCACCTTTAGGCGATCCTCAAAAACCCATCTCTTCAGGGAAGCCTACCTCATCTCAACATAACTGGCTTTTACTTCCTCCAATAACTCAACCCAAACAATTATTACCTTTTGTATCACTTGCCCCTCCTACTAGATTGTAAGCTCTCATGAGCAGGGCCCTCCTAACCCTATTGTCCTGAAACTGTATTGTATTGTACATTGTATTGTAACTGTACTGTCTCCACTATTTTGTAAAGCGCTGAGCAAATTGTTGGCGCTATATAAATCCTGCATAATAATAATAATTTCCTTTTCTTTCTCATTCTGTCATTTGTTTATATTGATAAAAATCTAAATCCTGTATTATTTCAAAAATGCACAATGATCAGGTCTGCTGCTGGTTTTATCTGAAAAGTCCCATTCTGATTTTACACGGGGCTCTGGCTATGTGTTTAAAATCAGTCATGGCTTTTCTTATTAATGAAAGACAATATAAAAAATGGAGATTGGTGTTAGTTACAAAATATCATTTATAACACATTACACGGCTCATGCAATGCATGATCCTGTAATATAGACCAGCACGGACGTGTGTCGTAGAAGCACCACGCTCTGAGTTCCTAAAAATGTCATTCTTGTTTTCTTCCCCAGCTCTTTCATTCAGAGGTATACATTGCAGAGCCCCAGAGCAGAGGTTGCTATGCAACAGTCATGTGACCTGCCATTGCACTGCTCCCATTACACAACACCAGAAAGTGAGCTGGACGCCAAGAACAGAATTTGGTGTCTTTCCTTTGGGGAGACAGTGAGCCTGAACACAAATGGATAAAAAAAACTCTCTAAAATATAAAACATAACTATTACATTCCATGTATATTGGATGAAAGGAAGATACACACCAAATACTTCTGCTTTCCTTCAACAAACATCCAAGGTTGGATAATTGAACCACAAACTTGTTAAAGGGAACTCACCACTTTATGGTGAAGCTGAACTGCTAAATACAATGATGAATATACACTGAGTGGCCAGATTATTATGACCACCTGACGTTTGTAGGCAAATTAGCTATAATTAGCTATCATTTTGCGCTGAAGTTGCTAGAGGGCCAGCCCATTATAAATAGGAAAGCAGGTTGTTTACCACGACAGTAGAAGTGATTTTTCTCTGAAGATACGGGTAAACAATGCGATTTAACAGCCTTTGAACTTGGGATGATTGTTGGCGCTCGGAGCCATGGAGCGAGTATCAGCAAAACAGCAGAATTTGTTAAATGTTCAAGAGGGGCTCATTGTTAAAGTTCAGCCGAAAATCTGGGTCTGAACGTGCAAATTGTGGCCGTCAGCGACTAGTCAATGTTAGTGTTTGCGTGCAGCCGCCTGTTCTTCCCTATGGGAGGACGCGGCCGTACGCTGTCATACACTCACCCGAACTGCACATCCATGCGGGTGCAGGTGCAGGGATCCATCCTGTCTGTGTCCGAGTATGGACACCCGCACCATCACGGATGTGCAGCTCGGCTGTGCGTACGGCTGTATCCTCCCATAAAGAAGAACAGGCTGCTGCGTGCAATCACACACAGCACTTGTCCTTCCTGGGAACAGTTCGGATATGGCCGTGCACGCCGCACGGATCTGTACGGCCCCTGAATGAGGCCTTAGGGTGTAACAGAAAACATGGTCAGATTGCAAACCCCCTCCAGCCCCACTTACCTGAATCGCAGGGTACTTCTCCCCACAGGCTGCTGCCACTGTTTAAGTTTGGCACGGCTGTGCATGACTCCGCCCACACAGCCACGTCACTCATTCCCAGATCTTTGACAGGATCTGTGAGTTGGGAATCTATAAGTCCCATCAGCCACAGCCATTGCTGGGACTTTTAGTTTTCAATGGAGTTAGGTTACCACACTTGTAGTCCATTATCTTCCTGCTCTAGTTCCTGCAGACTCTTTCTCCCATCCATGAACGTACGGAACAGACATTCAGTAACATGGACGGGAGAAAGAGTCTGCAGATTTATTTAGAAATGAAGGGACCCGCAGGTGTCTTAAGGGTTGCTTATGCTAGCAAAATGGTGCCTCTTCACTGAATAGACAAAAAAATGAAATACTTCCTGTTTAATACCACTACTCTTCTCTGTGTATTTCCTATGCAACGCTCCAGTCCCTGTGCTCCTTGACTCAGCAGCATATTATACCTAGGAACCTCCGTGTCTTCTATCCCAGACTCAGCAGCACACTGTACCTAAAAATCTCACTACCCTTCATCCCAGAAAAAGCAGTACCCTTTTAAATACCACTGCCTACTCCACTACCCACAATGTAGTAATATGCTTGCCGTAGAAATATTCCTATGCCTCAATCCCAGAAATATAATGTTCCCCATTCTCGATTGCAGCATCCCTTGAAATAACACTGCGCCCCATACCTAACCCAGCAGTGCCCCTGCAAGCACAACTGTCCCACCCTCCAGGAACAGGGTGGTGCTTGCACCTCAATCCTTTCTCAGTGTAATGATCCGTGCAAGCACAGCGGGGTTGATGGATCACAACTGCGGAGGTAACTGAGGATGGTTCAGGTGGAGGGTTCACAGTCACACTTGTAATGTAGTGAGTGAAGTCGGAACCCCTAGCACATCATACACCATCACAGTTAGCCAATTATTTAGTAGAGGAATGTAATCTCCCACGACCTCAATTTAATAGCATTGGGGCCTTCACTAGTACTTTACTTCACTAGTACAAGCAGTAAAATGCATATCCAGTCAGTAGTAGGTATAAGATCACGTAACCAGATTATGTGGAGTTATAGCAATTGTAATACACAAGAATTCGTTGTATCACTAATTTTGAGCAATGGTATTTATAAAAGGTTTGTATCACCTAATAGTCCTGGGCAACAGTACTAGTGGAGACAATCAAGCTGAATGGTGGAAGTTCCCACCACGTTACTGGCATCTATGTACACTCTAACGTTTGCATCCAACACATGACATGTGCATATGGCTACTTGCGGTTTTATTGATATGCGTATGGAGAGGAGGTGCTCCAGGATACCAGTTCCCTGGCCGAGGCTCCAAGGCTGTGGAGGAGGAAGAGATGATCCAGCAGTTCCAATAGAGGAGTCCTAAGTAGCTTGCTCGACATACTACTTTGCTAGAACGCCGAGCAAGTGTTCAGCCTACGTTTTTGTAGGCAGAGAGCGGTGTTTGGGGGCGGAGCCGCAGGCGAGACCCGAGCGTCTCCTAGCAACGGGGCGCCACTGGGCCGGACCCGCTGCGTCATCATGCCTCCTAAGCTGTCGTGTGGGAGGAGGAGCCGTGAGCGGAGGACAGCCCGCCCGTCGCGGCTATACCTATTAATAATGACTTTTTGCTAAAATGTGGTGGCTTTATTTAACTTTACCTTATAGATTCTTTATGCTGCTATTGTCACTCCTCTCTGCAAGCTGGTGTAGACAGTGTGATACTTTGGGCAATGTTCTGCTGGGAAACCTTGGGTCTTGCCATCCATGTGGATGTTACTTTGACACCTACCTAAACATTGATACTGATCAAGTCCACCCCTTCATGGAAATGGTATTCCCTGATGGCAGCGGCCTCTTTCAGCAGGAGAATGCAAAAATGCTTCAAGAATGGTTTGAGGAACACAACAACAAGTTCAAGGTGTTGACTTAGCCTCCAAATTTTCCAGATCTCAATCCAATCGAGCATTCATGGGATGTGCTGGAAAAACAAGTCCTATCCATGGAGGCCTTACTTTGAAATTTACAGTATTTAAAGATGGCTTGGTGCCAGATACCACAGCATACCTTCAGAGGTCTAGTGGAGTCCATACCTCGATGGGTCATGGCTGTTTTGGCGGCAAAACGGAGATCTACTCTATTTTAGGCGGGTGGTCATAATGTTATGGCTGATCAGTGTATAGGAGTAAGTACTAACTCTCACTTTCTTGCTGACAATTGTCTCGATCTCTAGAGAGGTTAATGGTGGCCATACTGGGCATGTGAACAAAAAAGGATATATTGATGATTGGATTTATTTGCCTCTATGCGTAAGCCCTTGAATATCATGTGTGTTGTGTTTTACTCTTGGTTAAAAAAAAACAGTTATACTATTTATTTGGCAAAATATTACATTGTATACAAAAACACCTCCTACGTAAAATGCTCTTCAGAAAAAATGCATGTTGGAAAATCTGGCAGCAATGAGGACTCTGGATTTCTAGTTGAGTAAGTACTCTGAGCCTAATGTGTATGGGTAACATGAAAGAATTTTTCATTTGTTTCTAGGTAGTGAGGAATTATATAACATGCTTAAAAGTTATAAGCCCCCTTATCTGTCCCCCATCCCCTCACGCCCAGGTCAAGTCTATGAGAATCTACAACACATAACTGCTATGTGAGCTCCATACTCCACGAGTCAAACGTTAATATAGCATCAGGCTCCAGTTTGTCTCCTAAATAAGGAAGCGATAACAAGAGATAGGGTTACACTAAGATTCACTTACGTGGGCCTCTCAAAGTGAAGACAGCTCAAATTTACGGATTGTGCTGGGCAAGTCTGACAGTTATTAAGGAATGAGACTGCGCATAAAATAGCCACATCTGAATCATCCACATTTTCATTTGTGCCAAAAGAAAATAGCATTTGAATAAAAATGTTTGATCCATACATATCTGCAAACTGGAGTACAGGATTCTGGATGTTTTGCTATTTTACTAAAAATGTGCTACAATTTTACTGTAATGTGCTTCGTCAGAAAATGCGTCATTTTTAGTACACTATTATGATAGTACCTGCAGAAATTTAAATTATATAATCACATAACCATATCTTTATACACTGTATATTTTGGTTAAATCATCTAGTGATCTATTCACTAAGTTGCCGATGGATCTAGCTGTAGCTTCGGCTGATCCTTTGGCTAGCTTCAGCCCCAGGACCCCTTCGGTTCAGTAGAGGCTATCACTATAGCCCGTACAGCTTCTGAGGTGGGCTGAGTGGCTCAGTCGAGCCGAAGGCATATGCCCCAGCTTGGCTGAGCTGAGGTGAAAGCCGAAGCTGGCCGAACGGCCGGCCATTGGCCAGCCGTCATCTCACGGCTGGCTCTGGCCACTTGCAGAGAGATCAGCATCCCTGGTTACCAGGTAACCAGGGACGCCATCTGTCATTACAGACTGAGGACCCTGCGGGGCCGCTATGATATCACAACGGCCTCTCCGGGTTCTCAGTGTGTAATGACAGATGGTGTCCCTGGTTACCTGGTAACCAGGGACGCTGATCTGTCATTACTCTCCCAGACGCTCTGGGAGTCTAATACGGCTCCCGGCCGCCCAGGAGGGAAACACTTTCTCCCGGAAAGGTTTACTCTGCTCGATCGAGCAGAGTAAACCTTTCCTTGCGATCTGTTTTTTTTTTCCTGACATGGGGCCACTGGCCGCCCTCAGTCAGAAAAAAAAGAGACCAGCATAGGAATGCATAGCTAGATTGCACCTGCCCACTGCTGCTGTCAATCAGCAGAGGGGGACCTGCAGTTCTCCATCAGGTGCCCTTTTGGTGATTAACAGCAGCAGAGGGCAGGTGCAATAGCTAGTTTGCTATTGGCTATTGCAAAGTGAAATAGCCAATAGGAATCTAGCTATGCATTCCTATGGTGGTTTTATTTTTTTAATTTTTTTTTATTCTGACGGCAGCAGAACCGTCCGGCCAATAGAAAACAGTTGCGCGGAGCTAGCTTTCACTACTAGCTCCGCCCAATCATTTTTTATTTTATTTTTTCTACTTTTTTAACTGGTTTTCTATTCTGCTCGGTACCACAGAGGTACTGGGCAGAATAGCCGAGCCGAATGCATTCGGCTATTCACTCACTGCTGTTCGGCATCTATGAGAATAGGCTGAACAGCAGCGAGTAGCCTGCCCGGGGTTTGGCTCAGCCGATCCAGATGTTGGATCGGCTGAGTCGAACTCCTTCTGCACTTCGGGTCGGCCGAACATGCAGAGCATGTTTGGCTGACCAGAAGCCAGCCGCAGCAAGCCGATGTACGGCTGATTTTAGTTGGTCTACGGCTGAAATCAGCCGTACAAGCCTGGAATGAATAGCCGACTTTGGGTCGGTTATTCACTCGGCTTCCTACGGCAGCTTAGTGAATAGACCCCTAATATTTACTATGATCACTGCATAGATCATGGAATGTTAATGTGGTTCTCCAACTGAAAATTCCAATAGGCCCTGCTAAGCTCTCATTCCATTTCATTGTTAGCTTGAGACCGCCAAACTGCGGCTAGGGCAAGGATGGTTTCAGGCAGAGTTGTAACACGAACCAAGGAGGTAGATGGAGGAGCACTAAAGTTTAGAAGATAAACCAAGCTCATAACCCCAAGGATAGCAGGACTCACAGATCAAAGTACCTAAGTGCCATAAAGAACCAGGAGGAACCTTTATGATCAAGCACTGTTCCTGCATATTAATACAAGCTAATATTAGCTGTTTGATGACATCAAAGACATGCTTGAACTGTGTTCTACAGTATCTATTTCAGCCAGCAGATAGTATACTCAAGCACTTTAAATCTAGCGCATCTGAGAGAAGACATCGGAAAAGGGAGCCCTGGCTCCCAAGAGACACAAGCTGGATCAGTGCAGGAATGAGAGCACCAGCTGGTGGTTCTTGATACACCCTTCTCCTAAAATCTTTACTTCAGACCCTTACTCTTTGGGTTTTCAATGAAATGTAGATAACATTTTTTAGTCCGTGAGTAGACATTAAAATCTTTAATATAGCTAAGTTCTTTCTTTTACCCATGGCCTTTCCAGTTCATTATCCAGGTGTTTTCCCCAGTAAAGCTTGAAGAAAATCTGACTGACCCTGTATTCCAGTTCCCAGCCCACCAAGAACAAATATGGAGGAACCAAGCTGCAGGAGTATCCGTTCAGGATCAAGTAATTTTAGCAATGTAACCTATACACGCTGCAGATGCTGCTATGACTAGATTAGATAATGGTACATCAGAAAGAGGTGGAAAAGGTAGGAGGACCTTTGGATGAATTCTCTGTTCCATGTGGAACAGTGATGATTAGTGATTGTTTCAATGGGGTTGATTTACTGATGGCAAAGAGGCTGTTTATGTTGCAAGAGAATTTTACCTTAGCTTAGTGAATGTGGTGAAAATTTTCTTTCCATTAAATACCCAATCACATGCAAGGAAAACAGTTTTTTTACTTGCACATGATTGAATTATGGAAGTCTACAGAGCTTCACCTCATTCACTTAGCTAGGAGAAAATTCCCTTACTAAGTGTAAATTCCCTTGCAAAGCCTACTTGCCTTAGTGAATCAACCCCAGTATTCCCATTCAACTATATAATAAGCTATGGTAAAATCACCCAAAATCTGACGTACAGCGCTCCAAATGTCACTAGCACCTTCCAGTTTGGAACAACATGAAATGGGAAACCATGGTAGTGGGAAATATCCGGAAAGAAGAACTTTACTAGCATAGAAGAGAAGGAAAGGTCTTTGGAAAAAAACAATCCAAAACCACCCAAATTATTTAATCTGGCTGGGGAGATTATTATAAAAATCTGTGGTGATGTATGTCCATGATAAATCTAAAGGTGGCCATACACCTTACAACCATCGTGTGATGGTTGTAAGGTGATTAAAAGTTCGTACGACCTGCCCATCTTGGACAGGCAGATCGTACTTGCGACCTGCTGAAGCAGGTCGGGTGGTTTTGGGCTTTATTTAGACTCTCAGCCTGCTCTGGGATTTCACTCCTCTTTGGAACCAGTTTCTCTGCATGTGATACTAGGAATCTCAGAAGTTCTTGTGTGGTGAAGTACAGCCTGGGTGGCGCAAAAGTTACCTTTTTGTTTTTCTGTTTAGCTCCTCTTTCTCTGACACGCTGTCACAGGAGGCTGAGCGAGCAGTGCACGGAGGAGAGCCCAGCCTCCTGTGACAGCGTGTGCTATCTCCGCCCCCACATCACTCTACCGGACTGTGATAGGCGGCTGAGCGGTGCGGGAGGAGAGACACTGGCTGCTCACGGTGGTCTCCTCCCGCAGTGCTCGGCTGGCTGTCACTTTCTCTCCTCCCTGCTGGGACAAAGAGCAACGCCCAGCGGGGAGGAAGAAAATCACGGCTGCACCGACAAAATGGCAGGAAAATGGCACTTTCAGGATTTAGCCAAAAGTGCCATTTTCGGCCGGCGCCCCCCTTCAGCTTTACGCCCGTGGCCAGCGCACCGGCTGCCCCCTCGGTTGTTATGCCACTGGCTCCTCTACATAGTGTACTGTATATAGTTAATGTAAAACAATCTCACATTCGGTTTACTAATTTGTATTGAGATTGTAGCCCATCAAAGGAATGAGCTTGGAGCAGTGGCTACTTTACAATACACACAGGGACTATGGGGAACAAAAGTAGTCACTCTCCAGAAAGAAGGACAGTGTCAGCAAAATTCAGAGTTGATTTGAGGACCTACAACTCAGTGATGCACAAATAAAGTCCAATTTTGTTATTAGGGTACTTGAATGCATTTGTAAGATTTAACTGCTGAGCTTAGTGTCATCTTAAAGCGGACCTGTTTACTAAGGGCAGGTTACTAGATCTCCCCTTACTTCCTGGATTTCTGGCACATGTGACTAGATATGTGACTAGGACATGTGACCATGCGCATCATCTCAGGGAAGGAAAATGACTTTCCCTGAGATCTCCTGAGATTACAGATAAGATTTCCCAGCAATGCTCTGCTAATGACAAGGCAATCCCAGTGTGCATTGCTTTGGCAAACTGAAGTTATTTACACTTTCAAAGCAGGAAGTGAATGCTCTTCAAGTGTAAGTATTTCAAAATCACAGCATTTTACACCAGACATGCCTATGTTATTATTATTCATCATACACAGAGGGATGCATTGGTAGAATTTGATTTTTTAGTGTAAAGTTCCGCTTTAAGTTGGCTCTTGACCAACTTGGCTCAAGACTGTGTATATGTGTATGGCTTTTCTGTCATTGTTATGTGTTTTTTTTCCCCTGTGCTCCTTTGTACACTTGTACTGTTAAGAGGATGAAGAGTCAGGGGTTTTGCAAAGCCTGCAGCCTACAAAAGAGAAAACAATATTCTAAAACTCACCTCTGACTCCACTCCCCACTATCCAATGGAGTGCCTTAAGGACCCATAGAGATGTGTCCCCTTGGACAGCGAGACGGTGAGGACTGTACCGAAGCTCTGAAGTCAGAACCCAATCAAGGCTTAGCAATGTGGGCCATCTAGGCATTCTGCACACAGGGTGGTCAGAACAACTTATTCATGACATGTATTTTACCCAGTGATGGATATGTGTCTTTTTTCAACCTGACTAGTTTTTTTAACTATTGCAGATACCAAATTTCTATTCTGACTGGTTGCAGCAGCAATACAGTTCAACCAGAACACTCTCTCAAATGATCACTAAAGCCGACCAGACACATACATTTTCAATGTTTATTTAAATGTATTAAACATTTTCCATTGTATTTTCACATATTTTTTTTCAGTTTACCACACACACATGCTGCTTGTTTGTCTTGCTAGAAGTTTCAGTTGTTGCATCTTCATTCCATTATATTGTAAAAAGATTGAGTAGAAAACAATCCTTCATCATTCCACATATATTCTATTACCCCTCAAAAAAAAACCAATGTCCTAGCCTCTCCAATCACCTCGTTTTGTAGAAAATGGAAGGAAATGATCAACACTTTCTACACATAGCTAAATTTTTTCATATATACAATAAGAATATGGAAGTAAACCTAGCTCTTGGTGCCCAACCCCTAAAATCATCATTCTGAAGGTCAGACAGCACAAGCCTTAAGTTGGCCATACACCTATAGATTATCTCCAGATTTTCTATGGTCAGATGGAAAAAAGTGCAACAGATTTCTCCATCTACGCTAAACTGTGTGGATGGAGGAATCTCCCACTGGGCCAAGCTTCAGTATCCTGCTAGTCGGCCCTGCTGCCTCTCAAAATACCTGAACAATGCCTGCATCTAATCAGATTTTTCAGGTATTTTGAGAGCCATAGGCGCTGACTAGAGAGATACTGCAGCTTGGCCCAGCGGGAGAGTCCTCTATCCACTCCAGAAATTCTGAGTTCCTAGTGGGTGTTGAGATCTAGTGTTTGATCTGGAGATATCTTTAGTATTCTGTTTGAGGGGCTCTTTAGTGTTCCTGTAAGGCTGAAATGATGGACATGGTAGAATCGATGGGTGTTTCATCAGGAAAAGTGGGTTATTGGAGATTGCACGATCGTGCATCCACAGTGATTGATTCCTAATCTCATGTAATCATATCATATACCATTACATGCGGTGTGCAGGCGTTTACATGCAGCAGCTGTCACCTGATCAATAACTTAAATAGGGGACAGCCACTGCTTGTAAACGCCAGATTAGAGATTCCTACTGCAGGAAAACGCAAGTTCCTGATGCAGGAATCCCTAAACGCACCTAAAGATACAGGTGTTGAATGGGGCCTAATACACACATACATACAAACATACATAAATACATACACACAGGAATACAATCTCACATATTGTCTTACAGGAAAAGTTTACACAGATTTTTACTTTTCAAATCAAATGCATACAAACAAAACCAATCTAAGCCCTAAGACCGCTGAGTATGTGTTTTCAGTTTTGACTAATAGAGTAATATGCTGTAGGCAGGCTGCTAATCAGTGTATATAGTAGATATTGCTTAGAGATCTATGTGCTGCAGACATGAAAACGTGAGGTGAACAGGTTAAAGCTTTGCATTCTTTTACTGAATTCAAAGGTTAGAGTGGTGAAGTAAGTTCATTTTCTTTATTGTAGCTCTGCATGAAATTGTCTTTAACATGCTTGTTTTCCAAAAAAGGTTGTACTTCTATAACAATCACTTTGGAATGCAAGCATCCCAAGATTTTGCTTTCTTCTAATCCCCTGAAAGCCAGTGCATGGTTAAGAGATTGCTTGCTATGTGATACCTTTAAGAAAAAGCTAGTTTTCACATGTCGCTTGGTATGGACGCACTTCATTAAACTGTTTGGACTTGTCATCCAGTGCCTGAGACAGGTGGCATCATCATGATTTATGTGTACATAGCAACTTATCAGTGTAAACCAGAGATCAAGGCAAGTCACACGTTTAACCCCCAACTTCTGTGTTATTTCTTTGCAATATGCTTCTTTTGAGACGAGTTTAAGTACATACTTTGTATGTGTTAGTATGTTTACCATGTATGTATGCAGCAAGTATGTTTGATTGTTATCAGTGTAAACATTTCAGCAATGTATACACAAGTTCTTTGTGCAGTTTTGTTTTACCTTTGTGGCACCAGCTGCGCTGTCGGTGCATAGCCTATGGTCAGTAGCATTTTCTAAATGCAGTGGGCCTGTGTGCAAGATTAAGTTGGGCCCCCTTCCCCGAGCAAAATAAAAAGTAGCATGGTGTGCATTGTGCTAAATATTAGGCATGGCTTGAGTAGGCATGAGAGTTTTTTTTTCTTAGTTTTTTTTTGACAGCAGCAGAAACGCTGGACAATAGAAAACTATTGGGCGGAGCTAGCTGTCATTGCTAGCTCTGCACAATCGTTTTCTATTTTTTTTTTTT
>NW_017306829.1:427134-442434 GCF_000935625.1 Nanorana parkeri | reverse complement strand
ATCAAACTCATTCTGCACTTCGGGTCGGCCGAACATGCTGAGCATGTTCGGCCGACCCGAAGCCACCCGATGTACGGCTGATTTCAGCCGATACACGGCTGAAATCAGCCGTTCCAGCCTGAAATGAATAGCCGAACAGCGTTCGGCTCACTTCACTTCAGGTCGATCTTTCACTCGGCTGCCTACGGCATCTTAGTGAATGGACCCCTAAGTATATCACGTTTATTAGGGTTTGTATAGATGGGCTTTGCTTGTGAACACTGTGTTTGCATTGGAAGCACAACTCTGTTGAATGTTTCTGTATCTATTTTGTTGTCCCCGCTTGGCAATGCATGATAAATCTTACCTGATATTTGGTGATAATAGGAAGTAGAATAGATCCTAGTCTGGAGGCTCAAATTTTCATGAATAGTCTAATATCCAAGTTGAATAAGGATATGTGGCGATAACTTGCTGTGTCTTGGGGGTCTTTACCACTTGTGTGTAAGAGTGTGACATTGAGTTGCAAATGGGGTCGCTTTTAAGGAAGTTGTTAAATAAAGAGGTTAGGTGAGGAGCTTAAATATGTGAGAAGGTTTTGTAGTTATTATATGGTAGACCATTGGGTCTTGGAGCATTGTGGTAGTTGTTTGATAATGTCTGCTATTTCTTTTTGTGGGATGAGAAAAATTAGGAGATAGATATCTGTTTTTGACAAAAGTGGGGATGCTGCTATTTGCCAGGTATTCTTGGATGTGGTCTTGTAGAGAGGGGCTGCAGTCTTTTTGGGAACTCATGGACCTTGGTGTAGAGGTTTTCGTAATATTTCCACAACATTTTTGCTATCTCTTACAAGGTCAAAAGTAGGTGCTCAAATGTGGTCCCTAAAGCATGTGGTGTGGCACTGTGAATCTATTACTAATTGTATGGGCTAGCAGGGGGTCTGTTTTATTACCTTTTTCATAATAGTATTGCCATATAGATACATTAGAGATTTTTCCTCCCTATGGAGGTCCAATTATTTTAATATCTTGTGTATATCTATAATTATCTGTAATGTATAGAGTGGATGATATGTATACAAGTCAGTCTCTAAGACTCTTAGCTTCGGTTCTAGTTGGCATTTAAGGTCAAGTTTGTCCTTCTGAAGTCTGGTGGATTCCTGAATGCATTTGCCCCGTTGACTCACTTTTGTGCTTTTCATGCACATTACATTTTTTCAGCGAAGTATACAGCATTTCTAGCACTTGCTGTAGCCTAAGTTTGGAAGATTCAAATTTGAGTAGGTAGTCCTTAAGACACCAGTGACCATTTTTAGTTGGTTGGGGTTGTAGCTCCATGGTAGGATAATGGGTGTTTGATAGGAACATCTGATAGGGAGAATGGTGGACTGTGTTGAAGTTCGTAATATTGGATTTTTAGCAAAAAAGTAGCCCATACTAGTCTGTGTAGTGTGGAGTTTGGACATGAATGTGTATTGCTTATCTGTGAGCTTGTGTGACTGCCATACCTCAAAAAGACTATGGTTTCTAATTATTTGTCTAAAATTGTATTTGGGGGGAGAGATCTCAGTATTCATGGAGAGGAGGTCTAGCTGAGGGGTATGCAGTAGATTAAAATCACCTGCCAGTGTTATAAATGTCTGTTGAAGTTGGGATAAAAGGACCGGATGCAGAAACGGTATCTGAGAGGTAATGGGGGAGTGTAATATCAATGTTAGTTGGCTCTGTAGAAGAAGGAAGTGGCCTTTGGGATCTAATATTGATTTAGTAAGGTGGAAAGTGGTATGTGTGTGCAAGACTATAGCTACCCCTGCAAATTTCTTATTATTTGCTGGGGAGGAATATGCTAGGGGACAGTGTCTAGTGGCAATCGGGAAGTGCCTGTATTATCTAAGGGGTCTATTTATTAAAACAAAAATGCCATTCAAATATTTCAGTATTCTCACAAAAGTCACAGATAATACCTGTAATGTTTTTTGTGGGTATATGTCTGGCATAATCTCACCAGGAAAGGTGATCTTCTATATGATGATGATGGATATCCTGCAGCCTGGAAATTAGTTGGGCTTTATCTGACCTGCTGCAGTTTCTAACACACACAGTGTGAAACATATAACTGTGTCTATAGTTTATGGACAGAGTGTAATACACTGGGGAGCATGCTGACAAGTGGTTTGCTTTCTTCTATTGCAGCACTATGGGTCTGAAATTAAATCTCCACCAGAGACATTCTTTCTTAGTTTGTATATGCTCCCCATGTGTATCACACCACATTTTTAACAACAATTGACTCCATATATTTCCTGGCTGTTTTAACCAGTTTAGCTCTTTAACCCTTATAGACCACAACAATTGTTACATTTGCACTATGGACCTGCTTATTTAGCAATAACTTTGCACTAATTTGGCTCTGTTCACACCTAGGCGTATTGAATATGCGCGTTTGTCACGCGTTTTTACTGCGATTCGCAGTAAAAAACACGCGACAAACGCGCGTTTCCAAAGGCTACTTGGCTGTATCCCAATGGAAATGCGCAACAAAAACACCGCAAAGAAGCTCATGTACCTTTTTTAGGCGTAGGCCGTTTTGTAGCGCGTTCAGACGGGCCGAAATACGGCAAGGTGTGAACCATACCAATAGAAAACAATGGGATTTTCATGTTTGAACGTTTTGTAGAGCATTCGTCGAGCATTGAACGCGCTACAAAACGTTCAGGTGTGAACCAGGCCTTAAAGTGTATTTCCACTTTTGCAGTCAAATTTGAGAAAACCCCTCTATATGTTCGTTATGTGTTCCTTGGTCCCTTTGTAGGAAAAATAACAAAGTATCCTGAAAAATAACGTGGAATCAGCCATCTTACCTTTTTGATGTTTTTTAAAGCAGGCAAGATGGCTGATTCCAGGTTTTTCTTAGCCCTTTCACGGTGATCTGTCATAATAGAAAGACTTAGGACTAAAATGTGAGAGTTGTGTGTATCTGATAAGATTCATTAAAATACAGTGGACAAGTCACTACAGACCCCTCACAGCCCCTCCTAACATTTCAAAGAAATAGAAGCAAGAAGAAACCCTTAAAACCCTAACCCACGTTAAAGCAATTTAAACTGCAAGAAGCATTTTTTTTTATTCTTTAGCTTATGCTATGTGAATGGGAACATGTAACAAATATAAAACAGGTGTTATCCCAATTTGGCTGCGAAAGTGGAGATACACTTTAAAATAACAAAGGTTTGCAAATTTCCTAGTTATGCGACACTGAAAAAAGTAACTAACATAATGAATGAAAATGAAAAAAAAACAACTAAATATGATGGTAAAAAAAATAGTTATACCACAGCTTGTGGCTCTTTCAATTCAAATACACTCATGTGTGATATATGAAATGTCCTAATATACCCTAAAAAAAAAACCCCTAAGGGGTCTATTCACTAAGCTTCCGTAAGCAGCCGAGTGAACAACCGACCCGAAGTGAAGTGAGCCGAACGCTGTTCGGCTATTCACTTCAGGTTTGTACGGCTGATTTCATCGGGTGTCGATTGACAGCAGCAGTGGGCGGGTGCAATAGCTAGTTTGCTATTGGCTATTGCAAATTGCAATAGCCAATGGGAATCTAGCTATACATTCCTATGGTGAATTTTTGTATCTAGTCACTGATCTAGGTACCGAGTGAAGGAGGAAGGGGGGAAGTAGTTTTTTCCGTATTTTGGTTTCACTCTGTTGGACCTAGCGGTATTTCTTACAGCTTTTATCTGATTCCATACAGTTAAGGATGCTACCCTATCTCTTTCAAATTGACTTTTTTTACAAATAATTCTTGATTAAACTCATTTATATAACTACCAAGATCTTTGTTCAGCTGTTCCAATAGATGGGATTTTTTCAAACTCTTAAATGTTATTCGTGATTTATAAATAAATAAATTCAGCTTTCTCAATTTGCCTTCATAATAAAAAAAATTTAAACAGCAGAAACATAAAAGCGAAGGGGGAAAATAGTTAATTAGGGCTGATTAGGGTTAACTAAGGATAATAAGGACTTAAATAGGACTACATTTTATTTTAAAAAAAAGTGATGTTACTAGTGATCAAAGGTCACATCTTTAATCTACATAAGAATGAAGGTGTGAATACAATGAAGCAATACATTCAGTTGTTGTATTTACTTAATAACACTTGCAGACTATCTGAAAGTTTCATTTTACAGTGGAGTGGCTGAATTTTGAATTTAAATTACATATATTACATTATAAATAATTTTAAATTACAAAATGTCTTATATAGCAATTGCAGATGTTATGTAATTTGTAACCACTAACTAACAAAGTTTTCCTTTAAAACAAAATTATTTAATTTTTTTTGTAGACATAACACTTTTTTTTATTCAGTTTATTAAAAGTTAGCGATAAGCATTGACTTGTGACAACATCACATGGACTCCTGGGAAGTCTCGGATATCCTGCACTTGTTTTCTAGAATTTTTCCTGAAATCAGAAATGGAAAAAAGACATAAATACCCAGGCAGTGTAGTTTTAGAATTGTGTTAAAATGTTTCCAAAATAGGGAATCCAAAAATGAGACAGAGTAACACATGTGTAACCATTTTACAAGTAGCTATGTTGAATTAAAGCAGCTCCAGGCACACATTTGATTAATTCCTGCAGTGGGACACCGCCGCACTAAAAAAGTTAACTGCTCGGTTTTGTCTATGTTAAAAAAAAAAGTTATCCTCGCCCGATCCTCAGGGCTGTCACATCGTTCCCTCCTGCCTCTCTCCTCCTAAGCTGCAGCTATGTCCCTCGGCGTTCTCACATCCTATACACTGTATATAGAACGTGATGACTCAGGGACCTTAGGCCACTGCAGCGGAGGGGTAGGGATGCTCCATGGACTGGTCTAAGAGTATGCCGGCTCCAAGAATCAGGTGAGTATAACTTATTTTTTAACCTCAACATAAACAAGCACTTAACCCTCTTTAGTGTAGGGGTAGCCCCACTGCAAGGGTTAATACAATTTGTGCATGGAGTTCTTCTTTGATCTTCACAGCATTTAGACAGTGTCAAAAGGTCCTATCTATGATCAATATACTGAGTGTCTCTGCAAAGGCTTCCGATGTCCACCATATACACGCCTTATCTGTTCTCCTTTGCAGAGTCTTGCTTCTCAGTAGTATTGGGCTGGATGTTTGAGTCGATCGTGAGTTCAACTCGAACATCGCTAGTTTGTGTGTTGGCCGAACACACAAACTATAAGGGTGTTCGACGGTCTGTTCGACCGCTGAATGCCCCACAAGGTAGCGTGCCTTGTGAAGCCCTAATTGGCTCAAGACTTTGCCCAATCAGGGCTCAGTACTCTGTAAGAGCCATGATTGGGAAAAGTCATGATGACTTTGCCCAATCATGGCTCACCTGTCAGATGACGTAAAACTACACAGTTGGGCGGAGCTAGCTGTCACCGCTAGTTCCGCCTAATTGTTTATGTTTTGCTGGCATCTATTTCTTTTTTTATTGTTTTTTTGTCGAGTCCTCAACGTCGTCGTGGGTAACGCTGGACATCGTGATTGACCCTGGAATTTTTTTTTTTTAAATAAATGAATTGTCAAAAACATTTATTTTGCTTTTTTTTTCAAAATTATTTACAATTTTATTTAACCCTTTAGTGAATGGGTAGATGGGTAGAAGTACCCCTTGCTCATTCACAAGGAGGGGCCGCATCTGGGTACCTTTTTGGGACCCCACGTTTCCCCCCCTCATTTTTGGGGGTGGTGTTCCTCCTTAAAATTCTAACCAGACCTTAAGGGCCTGGTATGACTTTAAGGGGGAACCCCACCCCTTTTTTTGTTTTTTTTTTTACATGGGGTCCCTCCTAAAATTCCTACCAGACCTTAAGGGTCTGGTATGACTTTTGGGGGGAGCCCCACATTTAAAAAAAATAATTTGGGACCATCCCCTGGCGACGATTAATTCCTTAGATCCGGCCTCGGGAATTGGTTGGCAGAGGGGCAGTTTCACTCCTTTGTCTCCTCTTTACCTGGCCCTGGCTGCTTTGATAGAGATCCCGCGGCCTTCGACTCCCTTCTCTTGGCTTCCTGGCCTCCGATGCACTCAGTCTCCCTTATCTATGCCATACTCTCCTCCTTGGTCTCTCCATCTCTCCCGACCTATACCTTTGTATGGGAGCGTGAGCTGGGGGTCCCCGTTGCGGCAGCGGACTGGGAGAAGTTGTTTACTCTCACCCACTCTCTCTCTATAGCCAGTAAGGCTCATTAAAAGAACCTGAAAGTACTCACTAGATGGTATAGATGCCCTGAGGTTCTACATCGATACTACCCTGAGGTGTCCGACTCCTGTTGGCATTGTAACGACTCCCCAGGGCACATGACGCATATCTGGTGGAGCTGCCCTTTGGTACAGGGATTCTGGCAGGGGGTGTTACGGGTGTACCTCAGAGTGACAGGCACAGCGATTGCTCTCGATGATACCTGGGTCGATTAAGTCGGCAAAGAGGGGTCTCTTGCGGCACTTCTTCACGGCTGCCAGGGCCGTTATCCCAATACACTGGCGTACATCGATGGCCCCTACCATCATGGAATGGGCTGTGGAGATGGATCGCATAGCTAACCTGGAAGGCCTCTTGGCCGGGAAATGTGAAACTGGTGATAACTATGCCCACATCTGGATTACCTTTCGAACCTTGGCGGGCTTCGTGAAGGCTCTTGTTCCTTGATATACCTGCAGCCTGGCTGACCTGGGATACCTGAAAAGGGAGTGAGTGGCTGTCTACATTCTGCTATGCCTCTTCCCCACTCTTTCTGGTCTCCTTCCTCTTCCTTTTTTCCCTCCTTCTTCTCTCCCTTAAGGGGGTCTAATGTGAATACCTTGTCCCTTTTTAATGCTTAGACTCTATTGATGACACCGTACCCTTCCTTTACTTATGCAACCCATACAATAAAGTGACCCCATTGTCTAAATGTCCCACGAGCCAAACTGCAGACCCCCTTGGGTCATGTTGCTCGAGACTTTAGCTTCGTTTACTGCTCTGATACTTATTGGTACGCGCTCGAATTCATTACCTGATGGGTTGTATGTATATTGTTTCTTCGGATGTCTCCTTAACGCTAACGTATGGTTACCTGTTTTGAAAACAATGACAATGGATCTGAATTCCATTGCCATTGGAACGCTACTTTCTTCTGTAACCCAATGCTTCCTCATTGTCTTTGGCAACACTGCCTACTTGCCTTTTTTGTAATGTTCTATGCATTTAAAAATTATCTAATAAACTCAGATTGAGCTGAAAAAAAATTGGTCCCTCCTAACATTCCTACCAAACCTAAAGGGTCTGGTATTGTTTGGCAGGGGGATGTGCACGCTTTAAAAAAAAAAAAGTATTTGCCGGCATCTCTCAGATGCTTCATTATGTGACGGGAGTTCGTCACTTGCGGTTGGGCGCCGTGCGTCGTTTTTAAAAAATTATTTTGTAATCTTTTTTTTTTTATTTATTGTCTCGCCGTGGTCGTGGACAATGCTGGACATCGTGATTGACGCTGGATTACGTCGTTGGATCAATTTTTGGGTTTAAAATTTTTTTTTTTTTATAAAAGGTTGTTTTTTTTTTCAATTAAAGGAATATTTTTAATGTCTGGCATTTTATTTAAACATTTAATTTAACCTTTTAGTGTATGCGTAGGGGTACAAGTACCCCTTACTCATTCACAAGGGGGGGCGCATCTGGGTGCCCCTTTATTAAAGGGATACCCCGATGTGAATAAGTCCCCCTGCCCACACCCCCACAACCAACGCCCCAGCGCTTGTGGGGAAGAGACCCTTGTCCCCATCGGCATAAGGACAAGGTGCTTTTCCAGGGGCGACCTCCTGAGGGCCTCTTTCCTACTTCATTGAAACTAACCTCACCTAAGTATCTGAGCACAGTTCTTTATTCCTCTTGTCTTATTCCACAAGCTCCCCTCTCAGTCACTGCATCAACTGTCTCTCTGCAGCAACAGGATACCAATCCAAGGCGTGGTTCTGTCATATGGGACACTAACTGCAAGGGGTTTGCATATTCTCCCTGTGCTTGCGTGGGTTTCCTCCGCCACTGCTGGCCAGGAGGAGATCTCCCCGTGACCGGAAGTTCCGATATCGGGGGTAAGTATCTGAGCATTTGGGCGAGTACGAGTACTTGCCCAAATACTCGGTATTGGCACCGATACTAATACAAGTATCGGTGCATCCCTAGTAATAAATAAATAACTATAGAGCTTTCAACAGTCTGGCACCTTCCAACATCTGCTTTCTAGTCTTCAAGAATACACCTAACCTGAATCATCTCTTTACCGACCAACCACTTCTCTTTTCTTCCCTGATTACCCTTGTCTATAGAATCTGGCACCCAAAGAAGCAGATGGTGACATTTGTTTCCTAATATAAAATATTAGTCTGCTTTCTACATAATAAAATCTGTACAATAAATACTTACTGATCATGTAACTGTTGGATGTCTTCACAACAGCACTCCAATACTATCTCCATCCCAGACCTGCCCACAATCAGACAAACAACACCGACCTCAGTCACCAAGGTAATATGAGGTCACTTGGCATGTATACTGTCATTTCTACCCTTTCACTGCTAGATACATGTACTCCTACATATCCAAAGACTGCAGTTACTGTTTACATACAACACATGAGGATGTTTTAACATAGTTTTAGCTGCATCTATTTATTTAATTAAATGTAAAAATAGATATAAGAGTTAAGGTCTCAAGTAAACTTCCTGTCATCATTAAAAGCAAGCTGCATCAGGAAACGTTCTGTGTATACGGATGTAAACTGCGAACTACAAGCTCAGAATTAACAGCCTTATTTATTAAAAAGGAGTCCTAACTTTTCAGTGCAACCAATCATAATGAAATCTCATGAAGTTAGACCTGTATTGGGTTGTAATTTGTTGCTATGGGATATGGCACTTGAGAATTAGCACAATTATGAATGATTACTCTGTTGAATAACACCACATGGGCACCGCTGTCAGCTTTGGTAAAGTACTGCTGGGGCCTGGGCCATGGCATGTATTGAATCTGTGCAAGGATGGACAGGTTTCTTCCCATACCCATTGTCCCTGTGTTCATCTATGTGTCATAGTTCTGTCTTGGTTGATGTAATGCAATGGAACATGTCCAAAGGAAGGTGCAATAAAGTGGTGTCCTTACAGGATTCCATACTTCAGCTTCTTCTCATACCATCTGTATGAAACACACAATAACTGGCTGTTATAATAACTGGCCAAGGCCAATATGATGTCCAGTCATTATGGATTGCAGTTGTTTTTTGAACATCTTACAGCACCTGCTGTTTGTTTACATTACACATTGGCAGACTGCCAAGTCATTGCTGCCATAGCTGGCAATGGGGCGATGGTTTACTCCTTATTAAGAATATGTAAACATTTATTGTCCATAGCCTAGCCACAGATTTACTTCAACTCTCCCTTAACCCTCCTCTAAAACAAGCCTTTAACACTTAACCCCTAAAGTGATCCTTGACACCTCCATAGCACTAACAAGTAACTGTCCCTCCCCATCCTAACAAATCCCCTATGACAAGCCCTCACAGAAAAACTCCAGAATTTTTAGAAATCAACCCTTGCAGTGGGGCTTCCCCTGCACTGCATGGAATAAGTGCTTGTATTGGTCTAGGGGTGAAAATAAAGAAGAAACACTCATCCGATCCTCGTTCTTGCGGCAGTGACCGCTCCCCTCTCTCCCCCTCCGCTCCAGCTGCAGTAAGTCTAGCAACCAGGTGGGACTGAGGATCTGGTGAGTATTTCTTCTTTATTTTTGCCCCCTAGAAAAAAAACGAGCACATAACCCTTGCAATGCGGGGTTAGCCCCACTGCAAGGCCTAATTTTTAAAAATCCTGGAGTTCCTCTTTAACACATAATCGTCCCCTTGACTATACCAATTTATTTAACCCCCAAAATTAGTCTAACCTAACTTGTAAATTAAACCTTCACACCAACTCCTATTCCACTTTGTCCTATTGGGAAGCTCCGATACCATGCATTCCAGTCCCAAAGTCATATGGCGCCAGATGAGCTCGCGCTGCTAAAATCATGTTTTATTTTGTGAAAGTGAAAAAAACAACAACTCAGAACTCCTCATTTTGAGATTCTGTATTTTAAATAATTCCTTCTGATTTAAACGGACCTTATCTGCTGTTTTAAAAAATGTTTGACAGTTAAATGAAGCCATCGGTTTTACTACTTCACCAAGGATTGCAAAGGTTTTCTTTCCTTCAAATGAGACACCAGAACATTTCTGCCATAAACATTACTAATTTACTAACTATACTATAAAATGGCAGTTTTCAACTGTTTGTCATCTCTTAGCTAAAATACTTCTGCAAGCATAGTCAGCAGACCTTGCTGTTTTTATATGTACAATAGACCAATGCTCATAAATCACCACAACAAATCACACACCTAATTGCATTCTGCTTTGCTTTAAAAAGATTTCAAACAAGACAAAAAATTAGTATTAAGCAACAACAAAAAACTTGGAAATGTCTTGCATACTTTTTTTGTAAATCTGTAATGTTTTGTACAGTGTTAACATCAGTGTCTGAATTACATTTGAAAAATGTTTTTAATAAAAGTGTATTATGTTCTAGGTGTTCACATCATGTCTGAAACCGCGCAGTAATGTGGGAGGGCAGGAGGTGAACTATTAATTGGGATTCGCTTGAGTTCAAAATTCCTATTTCACAGGATTAAAATATACAGTTACAGCTCTGGGTGTAGACTGCAGGCTGTCAGTTGAGCAAACTTCTCGCTTGCCACTAGAAAAAAAGAAAAAAAACATTAACGATCACTTTCTCCTTCCTCGCCATACGCCAATGTGTGTTTTAATATTTCCAAGAAACTCTGAGACACACTGTGAATTGGAAGAGACCAACACCGTACAGTCTACACAGGAACAGAATTTCAATTAAGCTGACCTGACATGGGCCCGTGATTTTTTGGCTCAGTCACGTTGACATTCTCTGCTTGCGATCTGTCTCAGAAAGGCTTTTGATGACTTGACATACCCTTTGCTTGATAGCCATCTTTCAAATATACTGCATTGGGTCTCATTTATAAAAACTGCTGCAAAGGTTTTATGGTTTCACAAAGTTAAGCTGGCCATACACCATGGGCTGAATGAAAAAATATAACAGGTTCCTCCATCAATGTTAAACAGTGTGGATGGACGGATCTTCTGCTGGGCTATTGTATTCTGACAGCGACGGGTGAGCCATGATTGGATGCCGTCGCTGTTCAGCCTTCCACCGGAAGCAAGGCTGCTGACAGGGCCACCCACAGAGCAAAAAAATGTTTGATAGTTAATAGGGTAAAATTGAAGATCCTTTCGACAAAAAAAAAATATCTAAGGAGCAGTCAGGAAAGAAATTCTAACAGTGGATGTGGTTTTCATTCAAGTAACTCCATTCATTTCCAAACCTGACTGATAAAACCAACGAATTTTGAAATGATATCATCAACTCTATGATGGCATTATCAAATGTTCATCAAATGAACATTCATAGTAGAATCTACCAGTTTGCTAAAGTATATTCCAGTTTATATGAGATTTTGGTGATATGGTTTACATATATTTTATATAAAGGCCACTAGTCGTTATTGTAGTTAAAGTGACACTAAACGCAGGAGTTATATCTTTAAAATGTGTTTTTAGGTACCTTAACTATTAACAAAAATGTATCTTATTTGTGTATCACTGGGCTGTAGATCCTCCAATCATCTCTGAATTGGTGCTGACACTGTCCTTCTTTCTGGAGGGTGGATACTTTTGTTCCCCATGATCCTTGTGTGTGTTGTAAAGTAGCCACCGCTCCAAGCACGCTCCTGTGATGTATTACAATCTCATGTTTAGTTTGCTAATTTGTATTGTGCTTATAGTCTAACACAGGAGTGAGCTTGGAGTGGTGACTACTTTACAACACACAAAGGGACCATAGGGAACAAAAGTAGTCACCCTTTAAGTGCATTGTCAGCACCAATTCAGAGAGGATTTGAGGATCTACAGCTGAGTGATACACAAATAAGATAAATTTTTGTAAATAGTTAGAGTACTTGCATGCATACACAGGGACCATGGAGAACAAAAGTAGTCACCCTCCAGAAGGTAGGACAGTGTCCACACCAAGTTTAGGGTCACTTTATATCCGCCATTAGACAAGCAACATATTCATTAAAGTGAGCTGAGCTCATGAGGGAACTTAAGAACCTTGGAACCTTGAAGGAGATTCTCCATCTTCCCAGTAGTAAAGGTATTAATAGATAAGCAGATGAGCACAGGAAAAAACCTTTAAGCAACACTCCCTAGAAATGCTTTCGCTCACACACAGCCTGTTGTCACAAACAGCGATAAAATCTTTTGCATTGCTTGCTTTTCCGTACATGCATGGTCCCATAAAGGTTTGTGAGAAAATCTCTGACACCTGGGGACACATAAAAGCTGATCACAGGTCCGATCACACAAGGACATTCCATCCGTTAATCTGATGCGAGCGTTGTTTACAAATTCACATGTATATGTAACAATATCACTAGGCCGGAAGATGTCTGTAAAGCCTGTCTGTTGCCTTTTTACGAGGAACCTAAATGTATCTATTATGAAGAATGAAGTGAAGGAGGTACCTTCATCAAAGTTGTGCAGACAAGAACATATCTAAATCTGTGTATTTGTGTTTGTTTTTTTCCAGTTCCTCTCCCTCTTCCAGGCCTGTCTGCAGTATTAGGTTGTTTACATTGAGCCTGGACTCTGGAAGAGTTCCCCTTTCAAGGGGCCCCTCGCTATAATCTGAGGTTGTTTCCTATTGCTGCCACATTGGCTATGCATTCCTGAGCTCTGAGCAACAGCCTCCTCCTCTCCCCGCCCGCCTCTGCTTCACTAAGGTGATGGAGTTAGTAGACGGAGGCTAGATTAGGGGACTTTATTCTGGTACCAATTTACAGCACTAGGTGTACTGCGCCACTGCTTTAAGCAGCGGCATAATTATTATTATTATTATACAGGATTTATATAGCGCCAAAAGTTTGTGCAGTGCTTTACAATATAAGGAAGACATTACAATCACAATACAATTCAAGACAAGATGGTAACGATAATGAAAAGTTACTTTATACAAAAATTGTACCGCTATTTAATGACTGTAGTTGCAGCGCTATAAGTGTTAACAGAAGTTTAAAGGCAACGTCCACCTTTTTAGATAAAAATAATAAATGCACACTTCTTCATTAAAGATAAAATTGTGCATTAATTATTTTTTATTTTTTTGCATTGGATCCAGTAGTACATTGCAACCGGGCTTCAGCAGATTCCCCCTCCCGTCCATGTTCGTACTGAGGTACGGATATTCAGTTACATGGACGATAGGAAGTATGAATGGACTACAAGTGCGATGACGTTACCGAACATGTATTCCTTTGAGAACTACAAGCCCCTCTGCTGTGGTGGCTAATAGGACTTGTAGTTTCTCCACTCACATATGCTGTCAAAGGATCTGTGTATAGATGACGAGGCTGTGTGGGCAGGGCCACACACAGTCACAACTCATTCAACAAACAACACCAGCCTGCAGGGAGAAGAACCCGTGATTCAAGTGGCAGAGTTGGCTATATGACCATGTTTCATGGTACACATTTCGTTTTTGAGAGCCACAAATGTGGCCACTATCTCCTTGCATGTTGTTCCTAATTTTGCTTATGAAACATGAGTCATTGTTTTAAGATTATTGTTTATTAACGTGAAGTGTGCATGGGACCTTCAATACTAATACATTAAAGTGGAACTCCAGGCACAAAAATGGTTATACTGAATATTTGTTTCCCATATATGTAATGTACACTGCCTTTCTCTGTGGCCTCCTGCTGCACTTCTAAACCTAATACTTAGTGATATCTCCTAAAAAATCGCTGTTGAGTTTGTGCTTCCTGTGCCTTCCTGCCAAGCAAAACAAATCACAAACGCACTCAACAATTCGTCACCAGCTATACAGTAAGAAAGTTATCATGGCACACTCACAAGCCAGTATGTAAAAAAACTTGTCTCACCACTAAGGTTAACAACAGAGGTTTGGATACACGTCTTCTGCAGAAAATGTGAAAGCCGCACAGCTGCGCCAAGGCACCTCTTATAGTGCGGTCCTAACTCTAAACTATGAGAGTGCCTTGGCGGCGGCTGTGCGGCTTTCACAGTTTCCTGCAGAAGACGTGTAAGTGTGCCATGATAACTTTCTACTGTTTCCTGTGCCTTCCTGCCCCTAAAATTTGGACCTTGCTGCAATGTATTGTTGAATTTCGGCCAAGTCCTGCTGATGCTGCCAAAATTCGACCATTGTGTGGCCCGGTCAGCACTCCTCCATTTTTCCAATTTTAATTTTACACCTGGCTCAGTTGATTTTTAAATTGACCCTTGTCGAGCTGGGTGGTGCTTGCAGGGCCACCTATGGTTCAAATTCAGATGATATAGCAGGAATCAGAAATTCAAGTCATGATGGGGGCCTTAAAATTAAAGAGATGACCCCAGGATGGATGTGGGTTAGGCATTCAGGGATGGTAACCATCATTACTCCACTTACCTGATCACAATTTTATGTTCACAAGTACAGTCCAAGATGGGGTGACAACATTACACACAAGTGGCATCAGTTGAGTCCCTTCTTCCAACACCATGACTCTGATTTACTGAAGGAATAGAGCATGTTCACTTATGTTAGTAAATGAGGTAAAACAAAGTGAAAACTCAGTGTGCAAAGAAAACCCGAGCATGTGCATAGAAATATTTTTTTGCTTGCATATTATCAGATGGTTGAAATTAGCACAACTTTGAAAGCGAACACACCCTACACCTCTAGTAAATCTACCTCGCTGACTTTTTTCAGGAACAAAGCAAGACGTAAGGACACATTTCTTTGCTATTTATTTTTCTTTACATATTTATTTCTAAAAATATTACGATGGCAATTAGATTGATCAGAGTGTTGTATCCTGTGGAGAGAAAGTGAAAGGAAATCTCCCCAGTGTGACATAGACAAGGAAAAAAAACACGACAGCGGTTCTAATTGTGCCCTACTCTGTCCAAAGCTGAAAAAAAAGTATTAGCTTTATTTGTCTGTGTGAAATTTCTGCCCCACTTCCTGTCCTAGTGACAACATTCCTATTAAAAAAATTGGGATGAAAATAAAGTAAACCTATACATAACAGAGGGAGACATTCTCCAAATTTAAAGTGACATTAAAGTCACAATCCCCCCCCCC
>NW_017306829.1:424344-427121 GCF_000935625.1 Nanorana parkeri | reverse complement strand
GGGGGGGGGCCTTCATGGTTTCTTGCACCTGGGCCCTGGAGGTTCTAGTTACGCCACTGTCTCTGACCCAGTGCTGACTGCTGTGACCTCCATGTCCCACGGTGTCTGTCTGATGTGCACGCTCCCGGCTGCCTGCAATGCATTGACTTACCCTGTGTCTCTCCTCTTCTCCCAGCCGAAGATCTCCACTGCGCATGCGCTTGACCCATGATCCTTCATGGCCACTCGAGAATCTTCAGATCTTCAGACGGGAGCAAGCGGCAGAGAAGTAGGTAAGTAATTACCTATTTGGTAACTTTTTTTTTTTTTTTTAATGTTTTTGCATATGTCTACTGTTTGCTAGTAGGAGATATATGTAAAAACAAAAGTAACTTTAATTCTACTTTAAGAGAATACAATGGTAAAATGATTATAAGACCTTGTGACATGTCAAAGTGATATAATGATTCCTAACAAGCAAAAGTTATGTGTTTTTCTAGTTCCAAGAACTCTTTCAAAGCATGGCTAAAATGCCATTCATAAGCATCTTGAAGAACAGGTTTCGCACAGAGGAAGAAAGACATCTTGGTATATTTTTTCATATCTAGCAGAGCCCTATATTTGAGCCTACAGCCTATGTCTACTTCTACTTCTTATTAATGCCACGGTCAGGGCGGTGATTGACGCATTACAGAATTCCATGCGGGGCAGGAGGTTTGGGGGCAGAGCCTTTTCTAGGCAGTCTCTTGTACCTTCCAGCCTCAGGAAGGCAGTGAAGCAGGTGGGCCTGTCTGCAGAGAGTTTGTAGGAAGAATAGAATGTGAAGAATGTGGCGTTCCTTCAAGCCTATATCCGGCTCATTTCTCAGTCCCACAGATGGATGGGGAAGGTCACAGAGGGTTTCTGCATTCAGCAGCTATATCCTGATCTACACGCAAGCATTTCACTGCTAATGATGAAAACTGTTTGACATAAGAAAAAGCAGTCTAGCTTTTTAAATTAATAATACTGACAAGAGAGTTCACTTTGCAGACACTCTATAAACACATCGCACAGGTTTCAACAAACAGCGATAAGGGCTAAATTCCATAAACAGCAGTGGCGGGCAACCTGCCACAGTTTAACAGCATATATGCTACTCTAGACACATACTTCACTGTAGGGCCTCATTTGCCTCTTTCTGCTTCAGGGAAAGTAAAAATTTATTAAAAAACATTTTGGAACATATGCTTGAACACAAGAGAAATGCATATTGTCCTTGGCCAGCAGGAGAAAATCACTATATAATAAGGATATTTATGTAACTTCTTTAAAGAAGAACTCCAGGAAATGTGTCATTAACCCTTGCAGTGGGGCTACCCCTGCACTGCAAGGGTCAAGTATTCAGGGGCGTATTTACCACGAGGCAAACTAGGCGTTTGCCTAGGGCGGCACCTCCCTGGGGGGCGGCCGTAGGCAAACGCCTATGTTGTGAAGAGGAGGGGCGAGCCGGGGCCCGTCTGTGTGTAGGAGTAGAGTGCGGCTTGCCTGCTTGTGAAGAGGGCGGGAGGACGGATGGAGCCGGACAGCACAGCCGACGGATGGGATCGTGACTCAGAAAACAAAAAGCAGCCGGCGGCCACATAATCGATCTTACTGCTTCCCGGGTCACAGCGGCTCTGTGACCCAGGAAGCAGTAAGATCGATTATGTGGCCGCTGTGACCCAGGAAGCAGTAAGATCGATTAAGTGGCCGCTGTGACCCAGGAAGCAGTAAGATCGATTAAGTGGCCGCCAGCTGCTTTTCGTTCTCTGAGTCACAATCCCATCCGTCGGCTGCGCTGTCCGGCTCCCGTCCTGAAGTGACGGCAAGCAGACCGTCCGGCTCCTGTCCTGAAGTAATGGTAATCGCGCGGGGGGGTGGTTTGGTATCGGTGCAAGTCCCCCCTAGGGGGAAGGGGTGATAGTAAGGTGCCGGAGGCGGCCGAAGCTTGGCTTGCCTAGGGCAACCAAAAACATAGATACGCCACTGCAAGTATTAGTTTGTGTCTTGGTTTTTAAAAAAAAGTTATACTCACCAGATGCTCTGAGCTGGCCTGCTTAGAGCGGTCCCTTCCGCCTCTCTCCACCTGCTCTGTAGGTCCCGTAAATCATCACATCATATGCACTGTGTATAGACGTGAGGACAGCCGAAGAAGATTCCAATGGTTCTGCAGAGAGAGAGACAGGCTGGAGAGAGTGCTGTGACAGCCGGCCGGCTTAGATCTTCCAGTGAGTATAACCTTGTTATTTTTCTCCCTAGACAGAAATGAGCACTTAACCCTTGCAGTGCAGGCGTAGCCCCACTGCATGGGGTTAATAAAAAGTTTTCCTGGAGTTTCACTTTAAAATGTATACAGTAAGTGTGTGTTTTTGCTACATATACTGTGTATTTAAAGTGACATTAAACCCTCAGATTTTTTAACATAAACCAATACTGTAATGTGCGCCTTACTGTAATCCATGGTTGTTTCCCTTCTCTTTGCTGCTCTTCCTTTTAAATCCTTATCTCTTCTCATGCTGGGGGAGAACTTCCCTTTGCAGCTGAGTGCCTCTTCCTGTAGTGCTGGCTCAGGTTACAAACCTATACACAGACACCATATATCCATTCCTGAGACAAGGCAGTCTGCTGCAAAACAGAAGTTCTGCCCAGCATGAGAACAGATACATATTTAAAAGGAAGACCAGCAAAGAGAAAGGAAACTACCATGGATTACAGTAAGGCGCACATTACACATTATCTTAGTTAGCAGCAGAGTATCATTGAGGTGTATATATATA